>NC_044257.1:9269346-9356846 GCF_003957555.1 Calypte anna | reverse complement strand
CATGTTTCTGAGCCAAAGCTACTGAACTGGAATGCTCTTAGCATTTTGACCATTCAAAACAAAGGTGTTTAGAAGGCAGTGAAAAGAAAGATTCTCTTGCTTTGTAAATTTTATTGTGAAAAGCTGATAGAATTTTATTACTTCTAAATTATAGAATCTTCAGTCATATTATAACAGTGAATTTGGGGCTTGGGATAATGCTTATAATTATCCAGCATAAATAGGTGTAGTATATTTTTATAGTAAAAAAGAGACAAATTGCCATTATAATCTTATTCTACCAACACAAAGAGTACTGCAGGTTTATTGTAATATTAACAGATGAAATGGTACCTGGCTTGTTGACATCATTTCTTTACCAGAACAAAAATCTCCATTATAGATTAATTCATGAATTTGTTAGTTGTGGCTAATAGACAGCCAAAAATAAGAATGCATTAGTGTTCAGTCATATACTAATTACTCTAGAAATGCCTTCTACATCTACAAGTTTAACAAAATGCTTTAAGTATAGTACTAAATAGATACAGGAGAGATCCATTGCATACTTGTGAGGTACTGCAGAAGAGAGACTTGATAGCACTTGACTGAAAAGGATTATGGTTTTTTAAGTGTGTCATTTTGTTTCCAGTACTTAGTATTTTAAAGTATCCTTGTTGCCACTGAACTTGCTCTACTGTAATGTTTCTTTTTATGCTTTGCTGATGTCCAGTTTTACTTCACAGAAATAGCTTATTGAGTAAAGCATAATTGTACTTTGTAAAATACTCATCTTGTATCACTTCTTTTAGAGATCAGACATTTCCTTTTCCCATAAGGTCTAAAGATCTGTAAGTTGACATAATTCTGCACAAATCACTCTGGTAGTGTAGCTTAGACTGTCCAAATTCCCCTTGGACTGTGGCCTCTGTAACTGTGCCATCACTCACTTAACTTCACCTTATCTTTAAATAATTTTAACCAGAAGGGACTTGTTCAACTCACCACCTCTTGAGTAATGTGAATTATTTATATGATCGTCATGTGTGTTTGTTAAGCTCTATACAGTAAGTCTAAGTGTAACTGTTTATTCTGTTCATCCATAAGTGTGTTACCCCAAGCTTTGAACTCAGGCTAACCACAAGAAAAATCTCTCTTTTTTGCTGTTCTTTGATGGAAATGAACATAATTTTTTCATGTGATACAATGGCAGCAGTGTTGTCTCCAACTTGAACATTACCATGGGAATGTGTAAAGAGATATTTCACATGTTCAGTGCTGTTGTGTTGCCACTTCCCAGACCACCTTCTTCTACTGCTTTGCAGACCTGAATGTACAGGAAACTGTTATACCACCAGGTCTGGCAATATAAATATGATGCTGTAATGGCTACTGTGGCAGTGATGATCAGAATACTCCTTTTTTTTATCAATTTGCTGCTTTGCTTGGTGAGTTATCAAGTACTCTTTTTTTTGTAGAGAAAATTTAAACATTATGAAATAAGAATTCTGTATAGTAGTCTTGATGGCTATTTAAAATTACCTCAGTTAGAATGGAAATAAACTGAAACACACATCTAAATGCAGGGCTAAAATGGATTCTCCCTGGAAGTGTTGGAGGCCAGGTTGGATGGGGCTTGGAGCAACGTGGTCTAATGGGAGGTGTCCTTTCCCATGCAGAGGGGTTGGAACTGGATGGTCTTTAAGGTAATTTCCAACTGAAACCATTCCATGATTCTCAAAAAAGACAAATTAGTGAAAATTGCATTGAAAACACCATGGATGTATTGGTGACACCAAAGAGCTATTCCCTTGGCCTGCTTAGAGGCAACATTTTTGGTGGAAGACAGTTGCACCAGTTCCAGTCTAAAATCCTTAAAATGGGGTGGAAACAATAATTTTTCCAACTTATACTGGTAAGCTTTGGTTTTCTTCAGTACCTCTGCTCTCCCTTTGATATTTGTCCAGAATAGCAGTGTTTACACATGTCCTGTTAGAAGTAATGCCAGAGGGGACCTCAAAGGCATGAGTCTTGTTCCATTCTTCTTTGGTTGATTTTCCTCAAACATAAGATATTTTAACACTTCTGTAGATCATAGGATGAATAGAGTTTACAGAATCAAACTCTGTACCTCTTTCAGCATTAAGTGTGCTCAGGTTAGAACTTGCTTAATTTATGAGCTGTGAGGCAGTCATGAAACCAGGGGCAAGCATATTATTAGAACAGATTTCATTTTTCAGAAATATAAGAGTTTTATTCAGATGGTTTTTTCAGATCTGAGAGGTTTTTTTCTGTTCTTTTCTGTTGTGTGTTTGTTGGGGTTTTTTAGCAGGTTTTCCTTTTTTTTTCTTGTGTGTTTCAATCCCTACCCTGCTTTCTCTGGAAAGCTTGTACCTTCTCATGTACAGTAGGGTTCTTTACAAAGCAGCTTCATATGTTTCATGTTTTTCTGCTCTTCTGAACTGGAACACGTTCTTGTGCAATGTTAAGAGCACATGGCTTTGGAGGATCTGCAAAAGACAAGATATTTCATGCATCCAGTTCTGAGGTATATTTCTGACAGTCCCTTGAAACCGAGTCAAAACTCTCCCTAATTACAGTAGGACAGGTTTGTGTCTGCTTTCAGTCAATAAAGCTTTGTTCTGCCTCAGGGATTTTACTTGTACCTGATTATATAATGGAGGATAGGAGAAGCAGGCAACAGCAGTTTTAATCCCTGACTATCTTTCATTCAAATAAAAGGTGCAAAGAGATTGATTGAAAAGAAGAAATGTGAATATGGCACTACTAAAGGAAACAGTCTACACTGAGACACTGCAGGGTGAGACACTCAGTGCCCTCTCTTTTAAAAATATTTTGGATTTGATGTTGGACAAAAAGAATGTTTTTTAAGTGGAAGAACTCCTTTTTTCAGAAAGCTGTGGGACTTTGCAGAAAGCATCCAACCCATGGTGCACAGGTCTGGAGTGGAGGTTGTCAGTTCCAGCAGCAGGGCCAGACCCAGCTGTCCTGGAAGCTGGGAAGTGCTAAGGTCAAACAAACACCTATCTACTAAGTATGGTGATACGTGGAAATGGAAAAGGTTTGAATCAAATTGAATATTCTGCCTTTGCAGGCTCTGGCAATAATTAAGAGTATTGCTTTTGGAAGCTGAAACACTGACTCTGTAGTGAATGATATATAGCAAGTGGCCTGCTTTGGAAATATACTCAGATGAAAGAGGGAAGGATAGAAGTGGCCGAAACTGAAAAACTGGTAAAAAAAAACCACCAAACCAAGACCACTCAGTATTACATTGACACAAGCCTGGGTTTTCTGATCCCTATATTTCACCTTATGGGTTTCTTCAGATATTTAGTTTAAGACTTAGAAGCTTGAGGCTTCCTTCTATCGAAGTAGCATTGAAAAGCAGATGCTTACTTATAAATGTCTTATAGAGCTTTGAGCACAGCATGTTAATTTTTTTTCTGTTAACAGTATATCCTTTAATTTTTATGGTAGTTTTTATAAAAATAGTGCAAATTATACTGAAACTAGATTATGTATTAGCAAGACTATTCCAGAAGCCAACATTTTCAGAGAAAAGGATTCTAGCTCTGCATTCTATTGAATTGATGGTTATCCAATTGTAAGGTCTGGGTCTACAAATGAAAATAAAAAGATGCACAGTTAAAATTAAAAGAGGCATAATCAGGAGGAAGAGGAACTATATTTTGATACTGAAGTTCATGTTTTTATAATACAATCCTAAAAGGAGGCAGTTTTTATTGCTTACAGAGAAATTAATTTCTCAAGGTACTCAGTTCACAAACTAGTAACAGATCAGCCTTACAGTTCTCCTCAAGACTCAGTTCTGCAACCCAAAGCTGAGAGTCAACAGTGGGAAACCAGGAGCAATATAAGAGCAAAAGAATTCTCCTTACTTTTCGTATCTGGGTCATCTTAATTGATCCCAGCAGACTTTCTCATTGCTGGACTTCCTCAATCAAGCCACCTATATCCTCACTTGGAGGAACTTATCTCTTTTCCTAGCAGCTGAGGCAATACCTTTGGGGAAGAAAAGGTTTCCTCTATTACTCTAGGGAAGATTTTTAACCTCATCATTGCCATATACATTGCTGGGCAGTCACCATCACAAATTACAAACCAACACCATGCAAATTACAAACCAACAACTCTAGTCCTAGAAAGGAAGTTGTATACCCACCACGGAATGGATATTTTTAACTGTTATACATTTAATTGGTTTTCTTACCATTTCATGCACCTAGTCCAGTCTTTAGCATCTTTTTAAAAAAATTTGGTTAGCAAGAACAATAAATACAATGCCTTTAAAATATATACAATTTTAAAATATAGATTACTGCTCTGAACTTATGGAACCTTTGCTGAAACAGACAATAAATCACTCAATCTGAATAATAAATGTTGAGGTTATAAAAGGTTTCGTACAGTTGTAGCTGTAGAGCTTGTTTGTGTATGATGCTGAATATTTCTAGGTGGAAGAAATAGTGAAAAAAAACCTAAAAGGCATTTAATAATGTACATTCTTTTGCAGCATTTTATCCAATCATCTAAACCCAGGATGCCTTAAAATCTCTTTTAGAAAGACTACTTCTGTACAACTTTTAATTTCAATTCTGGATATTTAAGTGAAATTCAGGTGAGTTATATCTAAAATTGGTGTTTACACACTTCTCCAAGTGTAGATTTATTACTTGAAAAATGCCTCACTGTTTTCTTTTTATAATAATCCATACTATTTAGTCACTCTGAATTATCATGAAAGATTCATTAATTGTTTTGAACATCTAGACCTTTCTTCTGAATCTTCACATTCCATAACAATCTCATACGAGTTTTTATGTCATGTATGTACCTGGATGACATGCTGGTGAGATCCTCTCTAGGTAAAAGAGAATGACTGTGGAAATTGTTAACTCTCTTAGCTTTTAGTTCTCCTCTAAGACTAATTTGGAAATAACAAAAAGTGATTACCACCTGAAAAAAATGTTGGTACTCTAAATGTGAGCCTTGCTTAACCCTTTCCTGATGTCTTTCCTCATATATTTAATCTATTCCTGAAATATTAGAATACAAATGCAATATCATTGAGATTCCATCTGCTAAGAGCATTTGAACAATTTCACATTAAGGACAGAGACTGATTGTGTCCTCAGTGTGGTGGTCCTCAAATAGTAACTTGTTCAGCTGCTCTGATGTTAGCACCATACTACAAGCTGGACTTAAATACTAAATATGAAAAAGTCTGTAGTGCTGTTCTGAGTATTATACTGCTTTTGTGTAATTTTAAAATTTATTTGTTTATTTTCTTTTTATCGGTGTATGTAGCAGTGAAACTAGAGACCAAGAAATCAAGGGTGTTTTTAGCAGTATCTCACATGCAGCCATATGATACACTTTCCACTAAAACCAGTCTTACTGCTTGGATGTTTTTTATTAACCATGTTTCAGGTGTTTGTTTTTCTCCAGAGCACTCCTAGACAAGCTGTTCAAGCAGCCTGTGCAGTTTAGGGGAGCTTGCTGAGCATTGCCAGCAATATTCAGCACCAGAGGGCAGAGAGCTGAGCAGTGCTCATCCTGCCACACACTGAGCAGCAGCTGTACTGGATGGAGCAGTCAGTCCTAGCTGTGCAACCAGGAACTGCAGCCAGTAAGTAGTCCTCTCATTTCCTTGGCACTTACAACATCTGCAAGTTTAACGTATACATATAAAATATTAGGGGTGCACCATTCTCTTACTTCCCCTGGCTGCATTGCACTGGACTCTCATAGCCCTGTGAGGTGAAAAAAATCTGAATATTGTTCTTATCAGTTACAGTGATGCTAGAGAACAGACCTTAGGATTTGTTAGAGGGAAGTACCTATGTTTTTTTTGTTTCTACCTCCAGTTAAGCTTTAACATTTTTGTGTAGCTAAGCTTTAACATTGTGATTTTGAAGTCTGTTTGGCATAGTGAGCTTGGTTTCATTGCTACAGCTCAGCCAGCAATCTTGCTGAAAAGATGAAAGGCAGGAACAATCAGAGCTTTTGAGTCATCAGAGCTTTTAAGCAGTGACATAGCCAGCTGCCTTCTTCAACCAAGATGACTCAAAGCGAGTAAAAGCTTCAAGAAGAAGTGTACAGTGGACACCTATCCCAAGCATAGCAAAGCACTCACTAATACTGCCTGCATGTGACACTTAACCTGTAAATGGTTACCAAAACTCAGAACTCACAATTCCACAACTGATGCATTAAACTCCTGGAAAACAGGAAATTAGAACTGCATTAGAACACTGAATACTGTGTATGACAAATTAAAAGTACAATTTGAGATTTGGTGAGTAATTCTAAAATCAGTTAAATGAACCAAAAGCTTGGTACTAAGTGTAGCTATCCATTGGAGCAGTGAGGAGCCACATTTCCCTGCAACTTAATTGGAAGAGTGAAAATAAAGAAATGAGAGATGATTATATGTGGAACCAGAACTTTTAAGATATAATCTTAAAAGAAAC
The DNA here is from genome assembly GCF_003957555.1 of Calypte anna. NCBI lineage: Eukaryota > Metazoa > Chordata > Aves > Apodiformes > Trochilidae > Calypte > Calypte anna. Next base: position 9,350,349 of record NC_044257.1, on the reverse strand, counting down.
CAATGAAGTTGACTTGAGACTTCAGGAGCAGATCTGCATTTATTTTTGAAGTTACTAATTTTGAAGTTGGTTTAATTCTTTACATAATATTAAATCGTGTTTGGATAAATGATTAACAGAGGAGAATATACAAGATACTCTGTTCTAGGAAAAAAAAAAAAAAAGAAAAAAAAAAGAATGGTGTAAGGCATGTAAATATGTTCACAGTAATTCTGTGTTCACCACAGAACAGCAGCAAGCTGTTCTTCCTTTCTTTCTGCTGATGTCCACCAATGGAGTAGATCTTCCTAGCTCTTTATTCAAGTCCCTTCCACACCCACACTAGGAATAGGGGCCAGCCAACAAATACTCTACAGACACTGCTTGCCCTCCTTCATTTTATTTTCATTTTTTAATTGTATTTTATAAGCAAATCTTATAGGAAGACACTGTATTTTTCTCCAGATATAACTTTCTAAGGGATTTTTATTTCCCTTTCTTTTCAATATATGTTTAAAATATCCTGTCTAGAAATTATCCAGTACTGCTGGTATTTCATTCTACTGAACTATTGTTTTCATTTTGAGAGTCATCTTTTTCTTTCTTTTGAAATGAGACCTAGACTAAATACCAAAATTCTTTCACTGGATAATATGGCTGAGTGCACTAAAATATAAAAACCTTGATTTAAGTCTTTTTGTATTCAAAGATCATAGGCAAGTGTTCATTTGAAGGTTCAGTGGCATTTTGAAATGAGAACATCATATATAAAGATGTCAGAGATGGAGCTTCCCACAGTGAGGTTGAAATAAAAAGAACAGAGCGAATAGAAGAGTTTCTGGGTTCCAAGGAATTTTAACATCTCATTACTTTAGATTACTCTACATATAATTTTCCAATATTTTGTATTATAGACTTTGAATTTATTGGTTAAAATTACTCCATGCATGACACTGATTTAGTCTTATTCATTTTCTCATATAAATAAAACCTTTTAAAAATAACTGGTTTCAGTAAATGAACAGTGTTCTGATAGATGCAGCTTCTTCAACATTTCCAAAGTGAACTTGCTGTAAAAGAAAACAGAAAGACTAGGAGGCAGAAGTCCCTCTGCACTTCTTGAGCAGTCTAGTATTATGTGAATTTCAGCAGTTATGGGTTTTTCTATATTTTATTGTGTTTTATAGTATATTTTATTTCATTCAATATTTTAATAACCATATAATTAAAGTTTTTTCTACCTAAGTAATTCTGATTTCCTTTATGTAATGACAATGGTTGTGATATTAACATTTGGTACATATAGCCAGTGCTTTGATCAGAATTCATGTCTCATATGTTTTCTAAGAAACAGTGTGATAGAACTGTGGTTGCCTCAGGTAGGACTGGATTTTGAGCACAAGTGGAAATATCTCTATATTTGGTGGAGTAGCCTTTTTCAGCTATTACCCCATAGTGAAACTGAGGTCACCAATGACCTCAGCAGCCAAATCTCTTCTTAAATTTTGTATCCACTTCTCACTTCTGTGGCACAGTTGTAATCTGACTGTAAACAAATGAGGCATCTAATTAATATCTTATTTGCTTTGTTATCTCAATTTCTTTAAAGCACCCATTAAACCAGAAATTTTCTACCTTTGTAGTCACCAGTTCGGCCACATTTTGATACCTATCTGCTTGAAATACAACTAATTTATAGCAGGGCTAGTACAAGACATCAGTCAGACAGAGACCTTTGCTCCTTCTCTTTTCATTACTCTTAGAGAGTGGGCTTATTTTCACAGGTGTACAGAATGGTAGGGGTTGGAAGGGACCTCTGGAGATCATCTAGTCCAGCCCCTACTAGGGGCAAGGTCACCTAGAGCAGTTGCACTGGATAGTGTCCAGGAGATTTTGGATATCTACAGAGAAGGGGAGTCCACAAGCTCTCTCTGAAGCCTGTTCCCAGTGCTTTGACACCCACAAAGCAAAGAATTTTTTCCTCATGTTTAGATGGTACTTCCAGTGTTCCAGCTTGTGCCTGTTGTTCCTTTTCTTGTCACAGGCTACCGCTGAAAAGAGTCTGGCTCCATCCTCTTGACACCTGCCTTTTAGATAGAAAAAGTCTGAAAAAGCCTGGCAAGGGAAAAAAATCAAAAGTAAAAAAAAACAAAACAAAAAACCCCAAAACCCCCCACTACAACAACAACAAAAAAACAAAACAAAGCAAAAAAACCCCAAGAAATACAATTTGAAAGAGAATGGATTAAAATTGCCAGTGAGTATTTTAGTCTCAAAAACTATTGCCTTGGCATCTGAAAGCTGAGAGTCACTCACAAGAGTGCAGCCCTAGTGTAAACATGCAGCCTTTCCAAATCAGTAGCATTTCAATACCTTCTTCTCATGTAAAGAGAAAATAGATTCCTTTTTCTACTAGCTTCTGAACAAGAGTTTTGCATTCTTTTATAGGCAGCATTGCCAGTTCATATAACTTTATAATGAACTTTGAGTTATTTGATGCTTTATTTAAACACTTAGCTCCTTCAAATGCAAAATGAATTTTTTTGAAGGTAAACCAAAACTTACTAAGTCTTGTGATTATGTAGGAAACTTAAAAGTGAGATCCCAAAAATATACCTTAAAACTTTTTCTATCAATATTCAGAAGTCATCATGTGAATATAAAGAACTGAAGTGTGCTGCGGATTTCTATTTCTTGTTTCTTGGATTTTTTCTAATACAGTTATTATCCATGTGTTCAGGATTTTGGGAGTCCCAGCTGATGATCCGTTGAAATTGAAGCAGTACATACAGTGAATGAAGGTTGTATTTCTCCTACAGCTTCAATCCTCAGAGAAGAAATAAGATGAAGAATTCTTTCTAGAAACCAGTGGTAAGATGTTTGGCATCTCCTGTCTAAGGCTCTCCAGTATATCAAGAAAAATAAAAACTCAAGAAAAGGAACTAAAAGCCAAAGAGCAATTACTTCTTAAAGTCTGCCATTCATTTTAGAGGCCTTGAGTATTTTCCACTTAGCCCACTTGGTAGAATCTCCTCTGCATGGTAGAAACTTTACAAGAAAATTATTTGATGTTTTAAAATCTTTGGCTTATTTGATAAATGGAAAACATGCAAATTTTTATAGAAGTGTGAAAATGAGTAACAGAATCATCTGCCCTGACTGCATTTCCATATTAATTCTCCTAATAAATTATTTGCTTTTATTACATCTTCCTTCCCCAACTTCCTATGTATTGGGCAGGGGGGAGGAACAGGAAGGGGGCAGGAACAGAACACAGATTTTCAGATTTCCTTAAGCAAGTTACTTTTCTAGCCCTTTCCCCCATGAAGATAACTTTAAAAATCCCTGCTAAAATTAATTGAGAATGTTGAAAGCTTGCCTTAGATTTTTTTCCCCTCTAAAGCTTATTCAGAAAGATACAGAAACCTCCTAGGATTGGGCTGTAGGGTCTGCAGGCTGCTCAAGTCAAAGGTCAAATCCTCAGAGGTGCTGAGCAGCTCCAGTTCCAGATTTGGTTCCCTGTTAGTAGTGGCTTCCAGCAACATCTGCATCTCCTATGGTGATCAAGACTTTGTGACTCTTTGCAGCTCCTAGCAGGCATTTGTTCAGGGGTGATGCATTTTTATACTTGAGCTTCACTTGCAGGAGGATCTTTCAAAAGACTGTCTGCTGTGCAATAGCTGAGATCCTTTACACAGTGCTAAAGATCCTTACATGGAGCTAGATGTTATGAAGAGTCAGGAAATCAACTAAAGCACCCTGATTCTGTCTGCAGTCTGAACTTGATAGTTTGCATGCTTGGGAAGGAATGTATTTTTGGGAACCTTATGTCTAAATTATTTACCAGTTTGATGTCTCCTCTCCAGCAGTAAACACAGCATCATTTCGAGTGGTCGACTGTGTGATCCAGCCCCCCACCCCCACTTCTGTCCTTGTCACAATCACCTCTCTAAATGCTTTATTCATTACATTTTCATTGTCTTGAATTTATGCACTGAGGAAAGTGGGCTCCTAACATTATGAATGTTGCTTTCAGTCTGCTTGGCATGTCATTTTGCTGCCACAGACAGAACTTTCCCCTCTCTTTCAGATATTCTCTGCTCAGAGGCTTGATTCCATTTTTTTTGTTTGTTTGTTCCTGTTCCACATCTAAATATTCTTCATTTGATAACCCCATCTTTTAGTGAAAGCTGCAAAAGGTTGCTAAAGGGAAGGATAAAATGTTTTATCACATACAGTCATGACAAACCTGTGATATCTGCTTCTGGTCATACAGTGGTACAAGCTAGAAATAGCTGATGATATCACTTATTACTCAAATTTATATAAAGCAGGCTGGAGAAGCAACATATCACTTGTTACATAGAAGGTTACATAGCCTGCACAGGTATATAATATGGGTGTGTGTGTGTGTGTCTGTGTTGTCAGGCATCAGGAATTGCAATTCAAGACGTTTGCAAGAATATGAAATTTCCAGTAAAAGCTTGTTTCTGGAAAATCATGTCTTACTAATGCAAAAGTAAATGTGATCTGAATAGTAGTACAGTATATTGGCCTTATCTACTGATTTTGGTGCACATACCTCAAAATTTTGTGAGTTGTATCATTAACTCTGTTTTAGATGAAGACATGAAGTTGAAGTGAGCTGCCCACATTCATGCTGCAGGAAAGTGGTACAGCTCATAACAGTCCAGGGAACTGTCTGGAGAACTCTTTTGGCTCTTTTAAATTTACTTTCGAAGTCTTCAAGCAGTAAAATGAAAAAGAACGGGACATGAGAGGAAATTAAACCATATAAAGATAACTAGTCAGCCAACTCTTCCTTCTCAGAAACACAAAATAAAAGTTTCATTCAATCCCAACAAACCCAGATGTCACCAATTAAGAGCAAAAGTAGGAACAGACAATTCAGGCCTTTTGTTGTTGTCTTTTAAGGCAGCTTTTCTATTGAAGCCATATACATACATATTACACAGATCTAACTAATAATACACATTTCTAGTCTTTGCGATAATATTCTGATCTGTGTTTGCCAAACAAAAGCATAAGCACAAAGAAAAATCAGAATACCAAATGGCAAATTCCAGCACTAAAAAACTGAATTAACTGAATTAACTGAATTATATCTTGTATCACCATTTCCAGTGATGGTGCTGTATATAAAGAAATAAACAAGGTAATAATTTCCAGTGATACTTGGCACTCAAGTGTTTTACTCCTTTCAAAATACTGAGAGAATTAGGCCAGGTTTTGTGTAGAGTGTTCATATGACTATTTCATTTACCTCCTTGCAATTCTGAGTGCTCTACCATGTAACGCAGCAAAGCAGCATGCATGGGGCTTTTCACCTATATAGCTTTCTCTGGAAAGAGATGGGCCTGAATGCTAAAAGCAGCTTAAAATGTGGCAGTGTTGGCTATTGCTGTGCATAATTTGTAGGCTTGGGCTCTGAAGTAGAAACTGAACATAGTGGTAGACTTGAAGTCTCCATGAACAGCCTATGGGGGGAGAAGAAACTTGGCATGAACCACATAAACTCTCTGACTGCACAGAATCACCTGGAGGAGCCGAGGTGAGGGATGTGCAGTAGTACCCCCTGCCAGGCTGGTAATCCAAAGGAAAATGTATGGGGTGGGGTTGTGTGTGTTACTTTTCTGTCCATTTTTTCCTACTGCATGGCTTTGGGGACAGGGAAGTGGGGTGTGGGGGGGTTGGAGAGCAAGCCTGTCTTCACAGCAGCCTGTAAGTTAGGTCAGGTTTTAGTGTGATTTGAAACCCTACCCTTATGCTTTAAAAACCTAATTTTCTTTTAGCGAAGTAGGTCTGATGGAGATCCATTAGAATACATTCTGTAAATATGGTCTTGTGGAAGGGAGATGTGTTACCAGCAGCCAGACATCATGAAACACACTCTACACCACATGCGTGTGCTGGCATTAAACATCCATTCACAGATTCTACCTCTTGACTAGTTTTATGGAAGTGTTCATTCAGATTCATCCCTTCTTTCCAAAAATAGGCCAGGGTTTGGTAATAGTTTTGCATCAAAATCACATGAAACTCGTGGGTCTGTCAGGTGTCCAGAGGAAGCGTGTGAGTTTCTTGTCAAGACTTTGAGTTCATTCAAATTTGAAACTCAGAATGAAACTTGGGGAGGGAGAGAATGAACACACAAAGATCCACAGGAAAGAATGTGTTCAAACAAACCCTCATGAAATGCAGCCACTAAAGGTATTAGAAGAAATCCTCACTCAAAAAATGAAAAATCAAAACACATCCCTCTCTCCTAAAAGTCTGACTTTTAACATTAACAAAAAAAAATCTCTGTCTACTCCTAGCAATGCCATTTGTTTAAGAAAAAAAAAGAGAGGTATAGAAAATGAGAAAATACGTAAGGTTTAGCCCAACAAAATGTGCTTATAGCAGCTCTAAAAGCAGGGAGAAAACTATGTTTTAATTAATTTATAAACAAAATATTATTTCCTGCACTGCCAGCAAAAATCCTGTTTGCCAACGAGGTTCTGGCTTCAAACATTATCTGCAACTGGCAGAATGAGTCCTTTTATGTAAATGAATTCATTATTATTAATTTCTGCTGGTGCTGAACGATTTATGAACTGCTTTTCGAATATGGAAAAGTGGTTCATGAATCAGAGGGGAAAAAATGTTCAAAAAGTCCTGGGTCGATAAATAACAGTAGTCATTCATGAATCCCGCCCATGGTGCCTTTTATCTTCAGTAAGGAGAAGATCAAAATGATAGAATGGTAATGTGCCAACAAAAAAGGATTGAATGGGCAGAGACTGGGAACATTGTCCTCTTCAAGCCTTAATGGGCAGGGATGAATGGCGACAGACTCGCCGTCGCTAACAGGCAGCTGTATACTGTGATTCCCCCAAGGTGAAAATGTTCTTTTTTTCATACTCGTGCCACACGCAACCAGAATAAGAGGGAGCTGCTGTGCAGAATCCCACTTGTCTCCTTCTCTCTACAAGCACACACAGACTGGGGTCGAGGGATGATGGTTTTCCACCACAGCTGCTTCTCAAGGAGCACAAGCCTGCTGCCCACAGACACTGTAACTGCTGAACTCCGGGGGTGCCTCCCCAGAAACCTCAGTCAGCCTCAATGTCTTTCACACCTCTTTGCTTCTAGTCATTCTGGAACTGACATGTTACCTAGTTCTCCTCTACAAGGGAGTGCAGAACCCATTTAATTTTAAAGGCTCTTATTTTTAGATGAACAGAGATGAAAAGTACTTTGTAAAAAGTGAGAAATCTGGCAGCAATTCACCTTACTGCTGCTCTCTGAGTATACCCCTAGCCCTGAACAGGTTAGAATCCTCAGGATAGTACAATGTATACAACGATTTACACAGCCTTGTTTGATGAAAATGCAGTTTTTCATCTGTATTTGAAGGACTTGGGATGAAACACAAAATATTCCATGTACCAAGAGTGAATTGTGGTATTTTCTCCTTTAGGAAATTCTCTGATGTGCAAGTGGCCACAAGGATCTCGGTCAAATTTATCCCCAACGTAAGTAACTTCATTAAAATCAGGACGTTGTGCCCAGAATGAGTTTAGCCCATTCTAATTTTAATACTAAATATAGAGAAACTGCATAAAAATGAAGTAGAGATGGTGATAAAAAAACATATTCTCTAATTAGTTTTCCTTTCTGCAGTTTTGATGTGGGAAGAAACTACAACAGTGTATCATGATTATTTGCTCTTAAATAGTATTGCTTATCTAAGAACTTCAAAGGCTTTTCAGGTATTAGTTAATTATAAGCTCACAAGATTCTGTGAGGAATTCTGTTAGCACTAAAGGTGAAGAAACTGAAGCAAGGAAAAGTTATTTGCACAAGGTCTTTAAAAGAATTTGACAGATTCAGTAGTCAAACCAGAACAGATGAGTTTTCCTAGTGCAACCAATACTCAGAAGTATCCTCCAGCCAAGGAAAATAAAATGACAGAACAGTAGCTGTTTTTTAACCTTATTCTTATGTATATTTCACATGAATATCTTGTCCATTTTCTTTATTTCATGTTGCCACAGGACAAAATCCTATGCTTCTCAGCTCAGCAATGAAGTTTTAATCACCCAGTATGCATATTTCCACAATATATATTTCTCTGTCTCCCAAAGACATAATGGCTACTTCTTTTATGGGAAACCAGGATTTAATCCAGTAAGTCTGTGAGAATCAATATTCCTGTGAAATGACACCATGTTGAAGTTATTTTATGTTATGTTGATGGTTAGCTAATTTTGTAATGGAGACATTTCTTCTAGAAGCAGACATAGTATAATTTAGTGGTAAAAACGTCAATCACAAAGGGTTGAACACTTATGTCAGGGCAGGAAGAGGGCAGATTTATTGATGGAAATGTATCTATATACTCTTTGTGACACTTTGACCTGAAATATCCATTTTGGTTATAATTTTGTTTTGTGAAAATGACATCAACTGCAATCACTAATGTAAAAATGACACTGGAATGCTTTGTTCCACAGGCCTGATTTAAAAGTCCTGCTGATGTTTGTTAGAGTAAAAGCAAGTGAATTAAGATACTCATTTAACTGCTCCTTTTTTCTGTTTGTAGGATTTTGCAATAGATTATAACCTCACAGAAAATGCAGTGTCCTTTTTTCTACGGATTAGTATTGTTTAAATAACAAATATGTAGCATGTTTCATAATGACGTTGAGGTAACCAAGAAAAGGAGGCATATGCTCTGGATAACACTATATGCAGTTATATTGCTGTGTGGCTTTTTTTCCTTCTGCCAGTTAACCACCTACCTAAAGACATAAAAAAATAACAGCAGGAATAGGTAGGAGAGGTTGAAATAAAATAAGTACTGAGGCTGAGAACAAGTAAGTGACAAAGAAGGAGACAAAGAAGTAGCACAGAGCAAACCACAAGGAACATAATGTCTCATTTGTGACTTCAATTTTTTTATTTTTACAGAATTATGAAATTCTTATCAACTCAATGGCCTTTAGAACTATTATTCCAGATTTACAATGGTGCAACTAAAATCAGAATCTGCTCAACCCAGCTTAAAAAGAGGAAAAAAATTGTTAGGAGCAGTGTGAATTTTAGAGAGGACCTGTGCTATAATGAAACTTCAGGTTATTGTCTATTTTATGCTTCACTATCATTCCACAAAAGATTACTTTTTACAAAGTAATATAACCACTCCCTAATTATTAAAGGCTTAATTAATCTCTGCACTAGTCCTGAGAAATATGCACGTTAAAGTAGTATGAATCTTGCACAATTCAAATTTTAATTTAGTCTAAATAATGATGGGGTGTTTTCCCAGCTAGCACACAATCCATTCCATCTTTTCCCATTTTTCACCCGTCCTTTTATACCCTTTGCATAACTATCATGCAAAGCTAACAGTTCACTTTTCTCTCATAATCACCTTTTTTTTCACCAACATACTAAAAATTCATAAAGTGCTTTGTAAATTTTAATTCTTCACTCTTTTTCAGGCAAAGTAATGACAGAATCAGAGGCCATCCAAGGTCTTACTCTGTGGTGAGTCAGGATGATTTTTTTACTTGAATATATAAACCATTTAGAGTCTGGGTAGATTGCAACTTTCCATCAAGATTAGAAGTGGAAATTAGTCCTGTATTTTAAGCCCACAGTCCCCGAAGATGTTTCCTTTGAGTGGTATCCCAGACTTTCTATTTACTTGATTCATTGGAAGCAGTCCTTAAACAACTGAAGGCTGCTCACTGGAGAAGGCAAAGCACTGCTCATAACATCACTACCAGCAATGGGTAAATCAGGGATCAATCAAATATGCAACAGTCTATTTGCACACTGTGAAGCACACCCTGAGAGCTTGTTCAGAGGTGGCTGTCATGCATCTCCATGTGGACTGTGAGAAGGAATATCAGGAAAGCATCCAAGCTTCCCAAAAGTTAGACCCTGTTCGTCAAGTGGTCACTGATTTACAAACTGGGAGAAGAATCAGAATATCAAAAGACTGAAATTTACCTCACTTTTGCATTTTGCCCATCAGCTCGTGGATAGTTTGTACGTGTATCAGTGAAATGATGACTGGCAGGAAGATTAGGAGAAATTCATCATTAGAATAAGAACAATTTATCTGATGTTTTGCATGTTTGATTTGGTTTTTTTAAAGGACAATTAGTTGTTTTTTCCTAAACTGATACTTTTTAGTTCAGCCTATTTGCTAGGTAATATCCCTATCGTATTTATTCACACTGCTCAAAAAAAAGAACATCACAAAAGTGCTTGAAAAATCAAACTCCAATGAGAAAGGATCCATCAAGTTTAAATGGAGGTTTATATTGCAGCATTATGAGACAGAGGCTTGCATATTTGCAGCTCCCATGGCAGAAAGTGAAACTCTGAACAATTAAAGCAGCACAGACATCCTGCCCTAAAGGACTGTAAGCATTTAAAAAAGCAGCCATGACCTCTCTTTACTGGGCCTGTTTTCTATTTAATTTACAGTCTTTATTAGCCAACAAAATCTTGGCTGGATCTTAGTCAAAATGATGAATACATAAGCATTTTGATCTACAATTTGGGACACTTCAAAGTATTCTTTACTTTATGATCATTTGTAATCAAGGTCAAAGCTCTGGCAGTAATTTAGATACCACCTAAACATATTTATAGTATATAAATTGCTTTGCAGTAGTATGCATACTGTTCTTTCTATTTTTGTTCACAGTAAGACTGGAGCTGCAAATGCTCAGGCCTTCAAAAAGTTATTCCTACAACTACTGGTGAGCAGTTCCATGCCTAAGTTTCCTATATTCATTTTCCACAATGGCACACAGCAATGGAGCATATATGTCTGGCAATCAAAATTAGGGTTTTTTTCATTGGTCTCTTGAACTAGGAGCTTGGAAAAGTAGTAATAAAAATTACTAATGAGGAGAGAGAGGAGGGATGGAGGGCAGAAGCAGGGACAGAAGACAAAGAAAAAAAAACAAGTAAAACCTTTGAAGATAAGTTTTTATTCTTTTTGTTATCTGTTTTTCTCACTTTCTCATATACTTTACTCATGCACCAAAAGGTTTCTGCTTTGTCAGATGCAAGCAGTTTCAGAAGTGCTCCCCTTTTCAAGTAGAGATTCTCCATGCCAGCAACATTTTGCAAAACAAAAAAGAAAGGTGTGACCACAATAGTAGCACCACCATCTCAGGTGTTAGGCCCAGTTCTTCCTAGACATTGTCTTTCTACATCTTTCTCTTGTGCTTGCCAGGACAAATCTTCTGTTTATTGTATTCCACTTGACCTTTGGACCAGCACAACTCAAATATTTATCTGAACCCCAGCACTGAGTCTCAGTTACTTTGGCAGATGGATATCTTGCCCACTCAGTCTGACACTTTTGCAGGGGTTCATTTTCAAATTTAGTATATCACCTCCCTCTTAGATCATGTACTCCTTCCTTTCCCCTGTAGTTAAAAACATCCTCAGGATGTTTTCAGGCTCTCTCCATCCTGTTTGTCCCTGTCATATCCATGAGGTACTGACAGATCAATGTGCATCCACCAATCACAAAAGATTTCATTACCAATGTCTTTAAATTTTGAACCATATTCATTTTTGGTTTCTCCTGTGAGGGTCCACTCCTATAAAAATCTGCCAGGCTACTACACGTGCCCTTCTTTACATCCTTCCTTAAAACTCTCCTCTGCTGTGACACCTTAAGAAAAAATGATAGTGGTTAAGCAGCTGATGTGCTGTGACTGCATAGTGATCATAATTATCTCCCAGTTACCTTGTCATTTCTGCCCCTCTCCCCATCTGTTTGCTGTCTCTTGTCTTTTGCTTAGATTAAAGACTCTTTGGGGTAGGGACCATGCCTGTATTTCCTGTGCATTTAGATACTGTCCTGCACAGAGAATCTTGGGTTCTGGGCACTTCTGCAGTGCACATAAATAAGAATTACTGCTTCTAAAGGAAAATTCTCTGTATTTTTATATGCATAAATTATAGCCACATCCTGTAATCTATTTTTCAGGCTAAACAATTGACTTCTGTGGGAGTTGAGCCAGAGCAGGAGTTGGCCTATAGTCTTTATTCAAAACAGGCAACATAACATATTATTAATCACCTTAAATAGAGACTATCACATTCAGTGATGCAATCCTACCTGTGGATAAAATAAATACCTTTCCAGAAACCTTATGACTCCTCTCATTTACACTAGGCCAGGCTGCTTTTAAGAGAACTACTGTTCTACCAGGGATAACAAGATTGCAGGGACTCCCTGGTCATATTTCCTTCGTGATGATTTCTGAGAGGTCAGCTGAATAACCAGCAGGATCAGTTGTATGCCACCCTGTCTTTTCCCAAGAGGTCTAGAGGTAGCTGTTACTTCCCATTTAGAGCTTTCATCTCCCACTAGAACAATGCAAAGCAGTCTGCTGGGGGCTGTAGTTTTGAGGTTTTTTCTGAATTTTGTTAATATCCTCAAACATAGCTTCATCCATATTGCAAACCTAGCCCGTAGCTGCTAGTTATAATTCACCAAAGTATTGGGGAAACAATCAGTTTGGCCAAGGATGTTGCTTGGGAACAATCTGAAGCTATTTGTACACGCCTGCATCATAGCTGCTGGTGGGAGAGATGGTTCTGGAGGCCACTGTCTCCTGTGCTGTTCTTGAGGAACAACAGCTGTGTGCTTCCTCCCATGTAGCTTGGAAGAACTGCAAAGGAAAAGAAAGCCAAAGCCAAAAATAAAAACATGTGCAAAAACAGTGAGTAAAATCTGCCGGATTGGAGGAGCTGTTGTACTACTGGAGATGAGCCAAAAATCTGTGGAAGTCCCCTATTAATGCAATGGCTTGGTTGTAATTGCTTCCCCCTACACTCCACCCCTTCCTTCCCCAGGTGACTCTTGTCTTGAACGTATATGACAGACCAGAAAAACCATGTACAATTTTCCCAGAGTTATAATATTCATTTTGCAGGCTTTCTGCCTGGAAGTTTATTTTTGCCTCTTCTCTTGCAAAACGTGGGCCTTCCTAAGTTGTTGATATGTGCAAATGAGACAAGTCCTTAATATACTTAGTAGATCCATTCTGTGTATGCTTAATTTCTGATAAAATTGATTATGGTTTTAGCTAAGGTTTAATCTTAAATGACTGTTCATACATCAGGTTGTTAAGAGCTAATGTAGAGCTAACTAAAGGAGCTCCTTATAGAGAGAAAAATGCAGGAAGGATAAAAAACTGATTGCTTCAGACCACAAAACAGCTATTGACTTTCTAGCACTAGGAAGAAGCCTTCTGGATCACTTTCTGTTTGCTGTCATCTGGAACAAGATGCTGAGTTAGAAGCACAGTTGATCCTGGTCTGATTCAACGCCCCCAAATGCTTCCTTAGGCACAACAAAAGTGCTCTTAGCCATGCAGCAAAATTGCTGCTGTGGAGTAAAGTGTAACTATGGACTCAGGAAGTAAAATCCACCTTCCTTCCTAGCCTTTTACAAAAGGACATAGCATATTTCTCTAGAAAGGGCCGTTTGGGATAGTTGGTTTGTTTTTTTTCCCTAAGGACATAGGATATGTATAAATTCATATCAAATTCAGTGTCTACTGTAGTCTTCATAATGAGATTCTCTGTTCATCTATTTTAGGTCTTCTTCAGATGATTATTTCTGTGTTATTGGGGACAAAGTTATCTGAATATTTTGAGTGGAATACTATGGTATATCTGAAAACTGATGATACTTTCCTATCTGAGGAAACCATGCAGTACTGAGTAGGTAATCCAAAACTTTAAAAACTTTTAAAATCTAGTATTTTAATCTCTAACTATAAAAAAGTGATTTGAGAGAGATACACAAAATCTTACCCAGAACTGTGACTGAAAAATAATATTATCCTAATTAGAAACCATATAGCAGTTTGTATGGCTCAAATAATCACTGGATTTGCAGGCTAAAGATTTAGTAAATGATTCATGGAATCCCTAAAGAATTCTCAGTGTTTTTAATGTTGTGCCTTTTCTACAACAATGATGACTTTTGGGGACTCTTGCTCACTTATGGGACATGTGGGTCATTTGAAAGCTTGAATATTCATTATGAGATGAGCTGGAACTGGATATGCAATATGTATGGTTGAAAACTAAATTTTATGTAAATTCTACAGTGATGTTTTCTGGCTCAGCTAGAATCCATTCTACTGTTTATCTTTATACTAATAATGGTCTCTTGGGCTTTTTTTTAAGCCTCTCTGTATATTTTTTTTCCTTTAAAATGAAAGATGAGGATCCAAAGAAAACAATTTTTAAAGACAGAAATAGAAACAGTAGGTAAAAAGAATTAATGTAATCTCTGCATGTATTATGTGGAAATCTTTTGCAAAATTGCAGCTTGGAATTTTATTCCTAGGACATTAACCATTTCAGTTTTTAACAGTGTTGCTCTCTGTTTCCCCATATTTCAAAAAGCATTTGTATCTACTTTTCTAATACTGGTTATTTTTGTAATATTTATAAAAGTATTCCTTCTCCAGAGCTGTAAATCCAGTTCTCTGGAAGCAACAAAATCTGTGGCATAGCTCTGAAATGAGAATTAACCTTGATTACTACAGTAATTTACTAATCAAAACTGGAGACCTGCTAATCAAGCCTGAATTACCAGCTGCTTGGTTTTTATAGTGACATAACCAAAATTGAACATTTGGTAAACAGGAGTCCTATTTATGAGGGGAAAAAATTGGCATATGGCCATATACATCTTAACATATTTATCACTATATTGTTGTGATTTCCTTATCTGCTGATGTAGGCATCCCCCTTCTAACTTAACCCATCCACCTTACCCCAGACTGATGAACAATGAATTTTAGGTTACCCTGGGACTGGAGTCAGAGTTGACAGTCTCCCATTTCAAGAGGGGTTTTCTCATCCACCTGTTGGTTTTGGACTGAAGGAGGAGAATCTACTACAGAGTTTGTTAGAAAGCACCTTGGAATAAACAGAGCAGAAAACAGAAAACAGAAATGAGAGGCCAGTAAGGAGACAGCTGGAAAAAGCTGCAGGAGGAAATGGCAAAGAACATCCATGTGGTGCTGGTGAGCCCAGGGCTGGAGGGGGTGCAGACAGCTCTGGAGATGTAGGAGAGCATGGAGAAGATCTGGGGGAAATGTGAGAGTGAATCATTGAGGACCTGAAGGAGGAAGGCACTGACTGCTCCTGTGAGTAACTGCATCACCTGCATTAATGCACAATGTGCCAGTTATTATAGCCTGACAAGTCCAGGATTTTTAAAGTATTTGTCTGGTTTCCATAAGTGAAACTAATTTAATGTCTTTATTAATTTTTTCAGTCTGATTTCTGTTAATTTTTTCACCTCCCATATGGCATCCTGTATCCACTGACAGAGAAAATAATTTCCCAGTATTTTCTTTAATGAATGACCTATTGTGAACAACAAAAAACTCCCTATATTGTACAATTCTTCCATAGAAAAACTGGTAATTAATATAAATGGGGAAAGGACTCCAAAATGGGGATATTTTTTGTTGTCTGAACTGTGGATGATATTTCATTGAGGCATCTTGTGCAATTTAAAAAAAAAAAACTGTTCAAATGATTGTCATGGGTAATTGTGCTGTTAAAAAGGTGAAGAACAGAAATACAAAAAGACTATTTCAAGAATAACGTTTACAGCATAAAATTCTCAGCTAGTTAGGCTCTTTCCCAGTCTCTTGATGTTCTTTTAGACCTAATCCCATATTCTCTCAATCCTTAGCATAGAAAATATAGATAGTGCTGCCTCCATTTTTCACCATCTTGTCTAACAAAGGTGAAATACTGTTTTTCTCTTTAAGTCTTGAATGCACTTGTGCCTAACAGGAATGAAGAAGTATAGGGATTAATTAAAATGTGCCAAATGGTTTCTAGCATATTCAGACCTTGAAGAATGTGTGTGCCCAGTGACTGTGTGTCTGAGCATGACCCTGCAAAGCTGTAAGGGACAGCAGCTCACCACAAGCCAGCCTCATGTGCAGCCTCACAGCTCTCCTGCAGCAAGTGCAGTCCAATCACATCATGCAGCAATTAGAGCAGCACACTTTGCTGCTTGGATCAGCTGACATCACTTCAGAGTGGTTTTAAGTATCAGGAAGAGGCAGCAACTCTAAGCTGGAACAGAGAGTGCTATTCCTAATGTTGTGTCCTCTTGGCAGGAGGGACATCCGTGAGGATA
Source organism: Calypte anna (assembly GCF_003957555.1). NCBI lineage: Eukaryota > Metazoa > Chordata > Aves > Apodiformes > Trochilidae > Calypte > Calypte anna. Next base: position 9,334,139 of record NC_044257.1, on the reverse strand, counting down.
AAGATTCCAGATTTTGGGGATGGATGCTGTAAGGACACTCAGTAGGCAATGACTTAGAATATTTGGAAGGTCAAAGAAATAAAAGTGAAATAAGTGGCTTGGACAGAGTTAAGCAACAGGAGATATTTACCCCTGGCAACTGGGATGGGATTCTGCTCCTCTTCGTTTCATGTCTCTGCTTCATCCTGAAGCCATGTTGGGGCATCCAGAATCTTTCCATCAGAAGAGATCAGTATTCCCTTACATGTTTAGGATGATCGTTGCACCCCATCAGAACTTCAGAAACCCAACAAATCCACCTGAAAATTTGGAACATTTCAGACTGCACTGGGATGTAACAGGAGCTCCACAATGAGAAGGAGCATATGAAGTCACTGAAGAGGAAAGGCTTGCATGGAGGAATGATAGCTATGGAGGAAGGCCAGAAAAGAGGTAGAAAACAACAAAAGGACAGAAAAAACTGGGAAGAGGAAACCAAAATAATAATGACACCATAATGCTTTAGTAGCTCTAAAGCAAGGAAAAACTATGAAAGCCTTTTCATTTATTCATTTTCAAAAAACAAAAAACAAAACAAAAGGTAGGGCATAAAGAGAGGCAAAAATACCTCCAAGCCCAAAAGCCCCTTATCAGAAAGTAGAACATGTGGAGAAAAAGAGCAGCAAAGGAAGAGGAAACAAAAAGAGAGAAAAAAAGAATGCTGGAAGAAAAAGAGTGGATGATGGGGGGGAGGCAGCACAGAAAGATCTGACGTACAGGGCTTTTAGGTAAGTGAATTTTATTTGTATATCTCATTTCCTACTTTTTATTGCATTTCTCTGGCAACCATCCCACAGTTGCATAACCTCTGGGTGGGTGGGATGAGGTGGCCAAGAGGGCAGAATGGTAGTTTTTGGCAGAATATTGACATGACTTGAGTCGGGTCATTACTTGTGGTTGTCATTAGGCAAATAGGGAAACTGGATTAATGGGGCAGGTGCTTAGGAATCCTACAGGTTGGAGGAGTCTCAGTTTTCAAGACCTGGCTCACACAGAAAGGGAGAGGCCCAAATGATTCAGTGCAGTGAAGGCAACAGCAAGCAGTGGTCCCAGCATTGCAGGGGCTACAGGGACCTATTTCAGATTTACAAAAGGGTTCTCAAAAGTCAGGTATCCTTCAGTCCCTTAGCAGACTTAGGAAGGTAGGACAGTGCATAGTCCTCTCTATTGTTAACTTCCTTTTTTGCAATCATTGGGTGGAAATAATTTTTTTAGTGCAAAATGAGATCCTGAAGCACAACTATATGGCAAAACATGATTTTCCCAGAAAACATTCTGAACTCTGAATCTCCATCTTTTCTAGGTATTTTTTGTTTCTTTTTGCTCTTTGGCTTTTTACAGAGTTTTTTCTAATTATCTGAATTTAAAAGGGAAAACATTCTAAAACACACAGTGTCACAAAAATGCAAGGTAGGTTTTTTGCAGACTTTAGGGGATGCAATTGCTGCCATCACGAGTCAGGCAAAATGTCCATGTAGGCCAGTATCTTCTCTTTGAGAGTGAGAAGAAGGAAATGCCTGGGGAAAAGTGTATGAACTCTCATATATATCACTCATATAGAGCTGTTCTTCTTCCCATGTGTGCTTCTGCCCTCTAAGGATCACAATCACAGACATTTTGATTTGAAGCCTGGATCTTGCTTATCATGTTTAGTAGCTAGTGATGGATTTCACTTGCATGATTTCATGTAATCCCTTTTATGGTCCATTTACACTTTTGACCTCCACACCATCCTGTGGCTATGAGTCCCATAATTTCATTATGCACTGTAAGGATAAACCACTACTTTTGTTTGCTTTAGGACTGATGCCTGATCATTTAATTGTGTCTCCTAGTCCTTCTGTTTGTGGGAACTGGGGAAAAATGGCTCTATGTGTTAGAAATTAGGATTTTGAAATTTAAAAAACTCTCTTGCAATTTTAAAGCCTTATGATCAAGCAATGTTGTGCTCCTCCTCTAGAAAAATTTTTCCCTGAAAAAAGGAAAAATTTCAAACTTCACCTGCAGCCTAATGAAATTAGAATTAATTAAAGGAAAAGTAACCTTATGGTGTTCATACTGCACAGATAAGTAGCCTTATTTTATTTCTTCTATAGTGTTCCTTTCTCATGTCACATCACAGTGCTGTTGGCAGTTCCCTGGGATGTGAAACAGTCTATTCCTATTGCCAGGATCTATGGCACAACTGTAAGTGTAGGCATGGGGGAGTATGTTCCATGAGTCCTCTGCTACAGGAGGCAGGGGAAAGGCCTGGCAAGTCAATTAAAAAAAAATAGGACTCAAATCTGAACACGACACTTGAGCATGGACAGCAATATACGAAGGGTTGGCTATGGTGTGAACACAGTTTCTCAGAAATTAGTAATTGTCATGTTCACATGCCACTTCCCCAGTATTTGATGTAAATATTACTGTTTCTTTTCCACTTGCATTTAAGCTATCTTGCAATTGGTGTTGAGTGAAACCATGTGTATGGATGCTTGCTTTGGGGCAGCTGACATGCTGCTGTTTTACACCCTGCTTTGACCAGTGGTAATCCACTTGTATGCCCACACTTCTAGTTTCTTGGACTCTTTGTCTCTGTGCAGGTAGAGAAGGAGTCAAGAGTTGTATCAGCTTGTATGGCACAGCAATGGGATAGGTGGCCCCACAGGAGCTGGTGGGACTGGTCCTGTGTGCAGTGCAAAATGATCTGGTAATTTCCTCAGTCTCCCATATTTCAAGCATGACAGAAGGGGTTAAGAAGTGATGTGAGGCAGAAGCAATGTTTCCATCTTCCTTCAGACACTGGTTATCCACATGTCCTCTTTGCACCATCTTCTAGTTCTGTGTTATTTGGCATAATTCTGATCAGATTTCTCTACAAAGAAACAAAGAATGGATTCTGGGATAAAATAAAAACTGCTCTGTTAAAAATGCACTGTTTGTGGCAGTACTTAGAGCAGTGATGAGGGGTTAAAAAAAGAGGTTGACTCTGACCAAAGAATCAAAGTTAGGGTAAGAGAATGTAATGCAACACAAGGTGTGGTAGCACAAAGACAGCTTGGGGGGGGGGCTTGTTTACATTCAGTTATGGCAATCAGTATTCAGCACTTTAAAAGAAACAACATTGTTTCTTTGGTCTTCACTGAACTGCAGGAAGAAACAGCATAACTTTAACAAATATCACAAAATATATCACAAATGAGTTGTATTGGAAATATATTAGGTGTCTTTAAAAAGAAAAAAGAAGGGAGATTGGAAAAGGAAGCAGCACAAGCAGGAGGAGACAACACACAAAGATTTACTTCTGAGTGCTACAAAATATTGGACTAAAAATAACATTAAAGATGAAATTTGCAATGAATCTCAAGCTGCTAAATTCCCAAAGGCTGGGTCTGCCAAAGGCTCTGTTGGTTTCCTCTGTTCTTTTCTGTCTTTATTTAAATATTTTATACAGTTGTCTATGTTCATGTGTAGTGCGAACTGTCATTTATATTTCAGTCCACTCTAAAATGGATCTTAGACTACCTCAAGCTGTGCACTGCAGTGAGTAGTTTTAAACTGAGAGGTAAGCTGAAGTGGTAGAGACAAATGAAGACTGATATTTAATGTAGTTTTTGTGTACTTATATTTTGCTGTCATGTATTTTGCCTTAAAACTGATTTGTAATTTTATGTGTTTTGTGACATTATGATAAGATATGATGTGAGCGTGGTTTCCATTTAGCAAAAATGCACTGATGTATTTTGAGGCAGAGTGGTTGACTGTGGGAATTCTGAATTCTGAGCTTAGGGTTTAATGTTTAGCAATAACAACATGCAAGTTTAGATCTGCAGTCTTAAATGCTCCTCTTTGTACTCTGGACTTGCCAAGGTAAACTTTTCAAAACAAGACAGCCTTACGTGTATTTCAGATTCAGTTCTGTGGTGGGCCCACAGGGTGCTAAATGCCCTCATGTCTCCATTGTCTTAGGAACACAGGGCACACCTTCCCCAGAAAAACTGGGACTTATCGTGGAGCTGGGTTCATCACCTTGGGATAGACCCTCCCACCCATCAGAAGCTGAGGGAGGAAGCAGAGAGACCTTTTATATCCCCCATAAAAACAAATTGCAGCAGTTGTGGTGGCTGGAGCACAGAGAAAGCTTCCTAATTGCTCCCCACAGGGTGGGAGGCACCCGAGCTGGAGCTGGAGGGGGCACCACAGGCAGAGCTGTGGCACTGGCAGCAGTGGGCAGGGTGATGGAACTGACAGCAGAACCATGTACAGTGCTCCAAACCTGAAAGGAGTAACTGTTCCCTTAAGGGGTGGTGCTGCTATGGCCTGACCTTAAGATAGTCCTGTTGCTGATACCCAGGGCTGTCTATGAGATCAGGTACAAAAGTTAGCATATCTTAAGGTGGGATTCTGTGTTGGTTTTATACCAGTGTGAGAACAATAAAATTAGTGGTATTAGACTCCATTTTATCAGTTCTCATAAGGGAGAATTCTTCAGAAACTATGTTGCTTTCTTGCTTCTGAACATTATGTCATGAAGAGTAAAAAAAGTAAAATAACAAGTATTAGATTAGAAAGCCTAAGAAGTTTTTACTCGTTGGAAGCTTTGACTATTAAAGAATCGATAAATTGTCACTGAAATACAAGCAGTTCTGCAATTTGATAGATCAAAGTTCATTTTTTCCCTAAATCAGAGTTAAGATGAGCAGGTTTACTTTTTGCCCATCTTCTTCACAGATCAAGACCATTCCTTTCCTTTTATTTGAGAGATCAACTTACTAGAAGAGCTCAGTGTATATGTTGTGACTGTAGTAAAATTCATATTCACAAACCTCTAAGTAGTAATACATGTTGGAATTATGTAAAACTTAATACATCTCAGAAATGCTATCCAAAGTATATTGTATGTCTCCTCCACATAATACAGATGCAAAGGCAATTAACTATGTTTCATAAAGTATTACTTCTTAAAATATTTTGGCCACACTATTAAAAAGTTAACTCTTTTAAGTAGTGTTTCTACACTAAGCTAGAAAAGTACTTTTCCCTAGAACAGACTCAAATGACTGCAATGTAAACCTTGGAAAGATACAATAATCTCATTACTTTTTAGGAATATATTAATGGCATGTCAATGTACTTATAAGAGGGCTGTGGGGTTTTTATAGTCTTGTGCATTAAATACATATTATTATTATATACATATGTCTAAGTCAACTCTGTGATAATTTGTGTTTTCTAAAAACCTTCTAAATCAAGCAACACTAAAAGACTAAACAAGCATGCAACGTTAAACAGATTTAAAAGCAGAAAATATGGTAAAATCCTTCAGAAAATATTTCTAAAATGTGTGATTTCCAACCCACTAACTTTCAGGTAGTTGTGTAAAAGCTCTGGTTTTAACAAGGTCTTGTACACCTGGACCATTGGGTAAATACTGTCTGCCAGCAGAACTGGAGGAGATGGGTCATTTTTAAAATCAGGTCTGTAAGGAAATCTTTATGAGAGTGTGCACAACTTGGCACTGTACACACCATCATAGCACCCTTCATTCAAAGAGGAGGAAAATCATCCTTGATGTGGCTCCATGAAGGTTCAGTCCTACAAAATGCTGTGTAATCTAATCCAGCAAAACACTTAAGCACTTAGTTTTAAACTTAAGGGACAATATATAAGTCAGATATATACTTTGCTACAAGATGCAGGATCAAATATATATGCTCCTGAAGGAGGTATGAAATGCATGCAAATAAATTGTATGGGAAAATGTATAAGTGGCTTCATAGGTAATGACAGAAGCCTCCATTTTCAGTTCAAGGAATGCTTACATTTACAGCATTTTGTCTCACAGTAGTCCTTCAGTAGTCTACCAGTTTGTATCTGGCCCTGAAATTTCCATCAATATAATGTCTTTGGAACTTAAAAGATTTACAGTCTCTCGCATTGGTCTGGCATTGATGACAGAAATCCCAATTTTGCTCTCAAAAGGCATGATTGAGCCAGTTAACATTTATTTTAGCCTTGCAGAAGGACATATTGCTCATTTTATACATAAATTATGCCAAAATAAGATTAAGAAACATCATTAAATTGCACAGTAAGTCAGAGCCACATAGTCATAGACTGAGGATTCCTTCCTTCCTGACTCTCAGTTCCTTGCTTTACACTTTTGATAATGTGTCTGTATTCCCACAGCAATATTATTCTAGCACATGGTAATGCAATAGTTTTGAAATATGCTTTTCATGTGATGTGTGAAAACATAAAGTCTATAGATGTGCAGTACACATGGATAGAAGAATCCGTATTACAATATGTAGCTACAAGTATAACAAATGGAAATTGATGAAAAAGGAATCTCTCTGCTGGGATTTTCAAGAATTAGACAAATGTACATAGTTCAAATAAGGCAGAATATTCTGCTTCTTGTCACAGAAAGAGCAATGAACATGTATCAGAAGAGAAAATCAGCTGTTGCTTGGTAAGTACCCTGTGATTTTTCTTTGCTGCCTACTTGCATCCTACCCTGCTTGACTGCTGCCATTTGCACCAAGTCCAGAACTTCCTGAGTAGATCAGGGGTGCTGGCTGCTTTTTGGTTGTTCTGTCTCAGGAAAACTAAAGCTACAGCAACACAATACCATCTCTTCAGAAATATTTTTATTAATTTAATTTGTGTGTGGGAGCTCAGTCAATACGGTTGTGATGTTAATTCTTGCTCTGGTCTTCTTGTCTTTGAGGTAAAAGAGAAACCCAGAAAGGTGAAACTGAATGCTATTTTTCTTTTATTTTTTTTTTAGGCAGTCTTTGCACAGTAAGTGAAACAAGTCTTTGTAATTTTTATATATATATATATATATGCTAGGTGGTTTTAATACTTATTATTTTAGCAATAGTAACAGTAGTAATAGCAGTAAGTAGTAGTAGTAGTAGTAGTACCTCTGTATGGCTCTGTGCAAAGAGATCATTAAAAGACAGCATTCTGGAGATGATGCTCTATCTAACTGGAATCAGCAGGACATAGGAACTACATCCTGTATGATGAATAACAAAAGAAAGGGTAGTTTACATTCTTTGATACATTTCTGCTCGATTAACCCCCAGTGGGATTTTACCCCTCCAGTCACATTTTTTTGTTCCTCTAATCTTCTTTTGTATTTGCTCACTGACCCCAAGCATGTATTTGACTTGTGACACTATTTCTGTTAATAAAATACAGGCCATCTGACCAGCATTCACACCAATGAACTACAAGGTGATGATTACCTCATTGTACATGCTAGGAGTTAGCAACACACAGCAGTGGAAGGCTGGTGGTTGGGTGGGCTTGAGCATAACCAGCAAAGACAGCAGGAGTGATTCTGAACTGTGACTGCAAAACCAAACTAAAATAGTAAACTCCTTCCAAATAAATAATACTACCCATAGAATAACTCTGTATCTCCTTATGTATTGTTCAGCTTTTCTGTATTATCAGTTGATAAAGTTTCAGGGATTAGGGCTTTACAAAACACAATTATAGCTATAATGTGGAAATTTTCAGTATCTGTGTCGGTGGTACTTCATAAAATCAAAATTACCCTATTTACATTTTGGGTTATCAATTATAATTATATGCCTCATGAAAAAATGCATCAGCACTCAATGGTAATAATTTCAGTATAGTGTTTTGAGGCTAAATTAACAATGAAAAGCATAGGTGAGCTCTTCTAGGCAAAGTATTATTTGTTTTAAAAGCACTAGCAGAAATGTAGCTTTTTTTTTTTTTTAAATAATATGCATATTAATGAACTTATTAGTGCTTTCACCCAATCCTTAAACCATGAATCTTATGAAAAGCCCTGTTAATTGTATGTTACACGAAAAAATCATGCCAAAGCCATTTATCAGACATGTAATCCGTGGCTCTGTTTTGTGACAGGAAGCCATTATTTCTACTGAAAAAACAAATCCGTTAAATTTGAACTATTAGATTACAGCAGGGTTAAGGCTGCTTCTGTGCTGTAGAGTCACATCAGGGTCACAGCCCAGTTCTAGAGATGTACTGCAAGAGCTTCATATCTGATTAAGACAAAAAACTGATAAAAATGTAATGCAGACTAACAATATGGAATTATCTGATGCAGTTTGGGGGGATAGGGGCAGGGGGTATAACATCATTCAGTTTATTTGCATATGTTTGTTCTTTCTACTGAAATCAATCTCTTTGAAGGAAGCAAGAGAACTTTAGAAAGAGAAAATATTATTAATGCTGGTAAGAGAACACAGAATAAAATCTTTAGTAAACATTTCTTTCCCAGTGTTGATTATCATTCTGCCTAATGTTTATTTTCATAATTTTCTTTGATCCAAACACAAATAACAATAAAGTTAGCTCCATTTCTTTGAACTAACAAAACTATACTGTGGCCAAATTTGGAGCAAATTTTTAAGTGGCTTTTTTGTTTTTCTCCCAAGCCACATAACAGATTTATAAAGTAGATATTTGCATAACTCACACCTTCTCCTATATAGGAATTTTTCTATGTCTGACAGTAATTTACCTGCTATGGACCCCTTCCTGACCTTATAAAAAAGGCTGAGGGCAGTAATCATCTGGGCACATACTCAATAGGAGCCAAGGAAGAAACACTGGTTCAGGACTTTGGATCAGGGCTCACCCCAGTGTGTTAAAAAACTGCTCCAGTTTATAGGGATTCACTGTGGCTCAGCTGGGCTGCCTAGTGGGTTGTAAACCCAGAATGTCAGTCAGTCTTCCCTCCCTGCATCTCCTCCCCAAACCTACCTTGCAGGCTGCAGGGATGGCAGAGCACCAGGTCCTATACACCTGTCAGGGGCTCTGCCCAAGGGGAGCTGAAAAGGCATTGCTACTGCTTCTCACTTCTGGACCAGAACCAAGCAGCCAAAACACAGGTTGTAACTTCATAATCTTCTTCCTTAAGAAATTTGACAGACAATTACGTACTACAGACTTGGAAGCAGCTACATTCCTAATATAAATATTATAGGATTGTAAAATACCTACTCCAGTATATAACATAGAGCTTGAATTTCAGTCTTCAGTTCTGGGGATGTTTTAGTCTGTACCTACTTAAAAACTGACAAATCACAGATATTCTTAAGAGACCAAAACCACAGGATCATATGCAATACAGCTGAAAAAATCACTGGGACATGTTGCACAAGGAAGCTGTGATGCCTCCTTGCTGGAAGTGTTCAAGGCCAGGCTGGATGGGGCTTGGAGCAACCTGGTCTAGTGGGAGGTGTCTCTACACATGCAGGGGGGTGGAAATAGATAATCTTTAAGGTCCCTTCCAACCAAAACCACTCTATGATTCTATGATTCTGTGAAAGCTACTGACACGTCTCAGAAAACTGTCCTCTTGTGTGCATGGCAGCACCTACTGGTCAAGAGTGGATACCTGGGATGGAACCCATATCCATCAGCCTCAGATTACAGCTAGCATGTATTCTGGCTGTTCTGGTCAGCCCTCCCACATCCAAATATTGTTTGCTGAATAAATCAGAGCTAAACACAAAATTGTGCTCAGTGTGCTTCCCTCCTTCCTTTTTAAATAAATGTTTCTGTTTGGCATTTCTGCAGAGACAAGCAGAAGGCCTTGTAGACAGCTGTAGTAACATCTGCCTGAGTCTATAGAAGCCTGAAACAGCAGCAATGAGAGGTATAGTGCTTGAAAACTAAATTTTCAGCCTATGTCATGCTGAAAATTCAGCGTACGTTACAGCTTGAAATGAATCAGAAACTGCATTAAAATAAACAGTATATGGCTTATTATAGTGATGGCTTCAGTTTGGGTTTTTTGTGTTTAGTTGCTGGTTTTTTAAAAAAATAATCCATTAAATAATATTCAGTTTGATATTCAATTATCTTTATACTCAATTTAAATAAAATTATTGAGATAACATACTTTGCCACTGATGGTCCAGGCCTTAGTAGGTGTAAGGCTTTTGTGGTGCCTGCCATAGGATGCAGCTGGTGTCCTAGCCTTGCTACCTTGTTGTAGAGTATGTCTGTCTTTAAAATTCTTTTTCAAAATCGCTCAAAAAGCATGAATTGTGCCTCAAAAATCTGATGTTACATAGTCCCACGGTAATTCTTCTTCCTTTATCTCTGGTAATTTTCCTATGCTGGTTCTGATCTGTTCCCCTCTGCTCAGCAGGGGTGTTTTTGTTCTTTTTCTTTGTTGCTATTAATTTTCTTGTAACTGCTATCTCCTATATTCACATAGCATCCACTATCGAGCCACTAAAACAGTGTTCAACTATATTAAATCCCCCATTTAAAAACAGTAGTAAAAGATTTTTACTAAATAAACACATAAAGCTTCTCTCAGATCATGCAATAGGGAAACTGAATGTAAAGCTAAAGTTCCCAGAACTTGGGGGAGGACAAAGGAGCAGTTTACTAAAGAGCCTTTTCCCAACACTCAGTGCTCTGATAGTCCTTGGAGGAAATAATAAATCTTTCTCTTTGTCACTCTTCCCTAGGTTTCTTTTGTTGTTTAGGATTTTTTTAAAAAGGTAAGGAAAAAAGAGTCTATGTACTTCTTACAAGGCAGCTTCCTTGATGTTTCTAGTAGTCCAATCAAGGAACAATATTGTGTGTATAGGAAGGGAAGATTCATCTTGTAAAGGAATTAAAAACAAAAGTGGAAATCCTTTGTAAGAAGAAGAGTGGTTGAGATTATAGCTGCATGCTTTCTCTAATGACTTTGCAAACATTTAGCCAGAGATAACCTAGAAATCCAGTTGCACTTTATTTAATATTCAGATAAGGACCATTCACCTGCTGGTAAGCTACAACATCTACAATCATTCTTTGAATACTGATAATTATGTGAAGCAGACTCCCCCAGAGGCTGGTAGTCTAGTCTGGATTCACCTGGAATACAAAGATGAATAATATTGCATATTACATGCACCCAAGTAGTTGCAATTTATAGAAATGTCCATTTATGTTCCTGAAAAAAAAAGATGTGTATTTCCCTAGGGGTGTAGTACATGGTGATAAAAACCTGTGTGTGGGACTGTTTGGATTGTAACTCCTAGTGTGTCTGTTGTTGATTAATTAATAAACAAATAAACTGTTATATTTAACCAGATAGCTCACTTCAGGACCATAAAACAGAAAACGTTAAGGAAGTATTCTGTGTGCCTCCCCGTAAGGAAGGGTTACTCAGAGACAGGAGAAATGAGTGCCAGAAGTGGCACGCAGGCGCTCAGAGTAGGTATGTGGATACATTTTTAAAAGATGGATAACATTATGAATCTGCTCTCTTTGCCTCCTCCTCTTTCTCCCATCAGGTGCCCTGTCCTTGCTCTCCCCTCTCATTTGCTGATGGCTGATAACACCTTAGCTCCACCAGGGAAGCAACCGGGAAGCTTGCTCCTTCCTCCCAAGACTGAGGGTATAATTAGAACAACGCACCTGCTCAGTCCTCCGGTGACTCCGTTAGTCTACATCCATGTCAAAATCCATGCTGTGAGGGTAATTTGATCATCTCGCTTACTTTTTTCATACACTTTAGATGAATAAACCACCAGAACAAGCCTCTGTTGAGTTGGTTCAGTTTAATCTCACAAATTTGTGTCAACTCTTTGTTGCCAGAAGAATTTTATCATTTGATCTCATGGTTACACTTTAGTCGACTTTAGTACATATTTTATTTCACTCTCCAGAATATAAAATTCTATTTTGTGTCAAAATCATCTTTTTATTGTTATCTACTTATATTTCAGTGATAGTTACGGGCTTCAACTGAGATCAGGGTCTTGTTGTACGAGACAATACAGAAACACACAATAAAAGATTTCGAGTCCCAGAAGCCTTGTAAGCTAAATAGAGGCAGGGAGAAAGGAAATATTGCCCCCATTTTGCAGATGGAAAACTGAAGCTCTGACAGTCTTTCCATGCAACACAGTACAGTCTTATACAGTGATACTGAGAGTTCTGAAAAAGAAACAAAGTCCAGAATCTACGCAAAATAAAAGTGGATTAAACCCCTATTCCACTGGCAAGCAGAACTCTAAATTCAACTTAGTTATAGATGTAGATTGGTACCATTTGCACATATCCCAAGGCTCCCTTGGCCTTATCCATGCTGTCCATGTTTAACCCTCCTTCAAAGACAGAAGACACTGGTTTTTGATGCTGTCTTCTTAGGCTCATAAAAGTTATTCTACCACTGCTTCCTCTAGCACTTCATAAAACTTTACCTCTAGTCCTGTGATGCCACAGTGGTGTCAAATCTCTCTGACTGCAGCAGCTTCCAGGCTCAGCAGAGATACATCAAGGGTCTGTTAGGTTCTCCTTACCAACATCTAAAGGGTAATGTAATCTTTTTGTCCTTGAACACAGCCTGGAATCTCCTGCTTTAGAATACTTTTCCTCATTTAATCTGCTTCTCCCAGCAGACCCTGTAAAATCCTGGGGAAGCAGAAGCCAACAGAGAGTATTCTCTCAGGACCAAGCAGCAGAGGAGCACCTCAGTATTCCCAGCAGCCATAGCAGAAACAAGTGGAAATGGTAAGTTCACTGTCTTTCTTTCAAAGGTGACCAAAGATAGGAGGGGAGACTGCCAGGAACGAGGTTGGGGGTAACAGTTCCCTCAGAAGTGCTTGTGTCCCCCTCAAATCTGCTGGGCTACTGCAGACATTTGCAAACCAGGCTGATGAATTTAGTTTGCAGAAATCCATGAGCTAAATGCCTACCCTTCTAACTGTGCACCACTACAACATTGCCTTTTGAGTAAAAAACAGTTCAGACTAATTGTCAAGGATCAGATAACAGGAAAATATTTCTATTTGACAGTGTACTATTTTTCAATTGTTCCTCTGTTACATATCTAAGTAAACATTTGTTCCACTTATCATTTCTGAGCAAAAGACATGAATCATTTGACTAGTAAAACCACAACGACAGCTGTTGCTTATTAGAAACAGTCATCTTGTTCAAGGGCCTGCTTTGGAGGAGTTCTTCAGGAAACTGTTCTGCTTTTAGTGCTTTACAGTGCAATGAAAGCAAAGTTGCAGAAATTAGGGCATTTTATTTTACTTCAGTGACTGGCAAAACACACAGGCACACACAGAGCAATCCTTACAGCTGAGTTAGAAGCCCCCAGGAAACAGGAAAATATTCATTTGAGAGTATTACTAATGCTATAATATTTCCTTTTTTTTTATTTTGGGACATTTATGCAGTTCTCTACATTACAGGTCAAGCAAAAGTGGAGTAAATTTGTAAATAGGTTGTAGTATTAGGGATTTTGGTGTTGGGTACATTTATACCAATGATTATGCATGCAGCACAAACATTTTTCCCTGTTCTTTGTTTCTCCAGGTCTCAGAAACAAGTTAATTCTAGATTCATAATCTCCCTAGAAGCAAGCCAGCAGTGGCTGCTACTACATCACTTTCAGATAAAGCTTCTACATTCACTGGTAAAAGAAAAAACAAACAAACAAAACACAACTGTTCTAAAAATCTGATCAGGATAGGAAAACCAGGGGGGGCAACTGTACTTTTGCAACAAAAATACTTTTTTAATTAGTGGAAAAAAAAATAGGGAAGCAAAAATTAGACAACAAAGAATTCAAGAACAAATAAGTGAAACTGAGTCAGGTTAGACATAAAGATTTTTGCCTTCTTAGGGTGCTTTCAAGGGCACTATAGAGCATCACGGCCAAAATCTGTGACCTGCATTAAAAAAATATTGTATCAAACAGAGTCCTAAAAATTAGGCATTTTATCAAAGAAAATGGCTGTATCATGCCCTTATTGCAGCTTTGAAAAGGGGAAGCCAATGACTAAATGAGCACAGAAACTGCACTGATCCCAGCAGGGCAGAGGGGAGGAACATTGGCAGGGCAATGTAGAGATGCTACCAAGCAGTCTGCTCCACAGTTAAATAGAAGCACTTGTGGCTTTGTGGCTGTTGCTTAAATACAATTCAAAACATTTTGTTTGAAAATATTGAGGAAGAAAGAAAGAAAAGAAAAAAAAAAAAGGATTATTAGATTATGGTAAAAGAAGAGGAAAGCAAAACACAAACACAGAGAAGTGTCTCACTGAAGAGGCAAAGCTGAAGTTTATTATAGGCTAAAAATCTGCAAAACTGTAACTAGTTCACTAATAGTATTCAGTGAGATTTCTAAAGATCATATCCTGTCCTTCATTTACCCTCACAACACTCACTGATAGGAGTCAGCACTTTGCTGCAGCTGGATATTTATAAGTCATTTGTTCTGTGTAACATGCCCGTTCTTACTAATCTTAGTCAAGTAAGTAGTCCATCCTCGTGTCATCCCACAGAAGTCAAATGTGCTATTAGCATAAGTGATGATTACTTATCTGTGTGAGGTCTTGTGAGGTTGGGTCTTTCAGCATCAGTATACTTGACGTGGCAGTCTTTCTATTATAATTTAATAAAATGGGGCCCAATTCAGTTCAGAGGTGCCTGGAGGAATAAGCTGGGCTTAAATGGTGCTTATGCCTTTGACTGGACCTCTGCAAACCCTGAATTTCACTGAGTGAATACAAATTACTCAGAGGGGGGGTTATTAGCTACGTATTCACTTCTTTACTGTTGCTTGGAACATGGTGCCTTTGCAACGGCTTGAGCAAGGTACTGAAAATCCGCATGCACTCAGAAGAAAGTTCTGGTAAGAGCTTTCCTTTGTAAAAACAGAGACTGCAGAAATGTCAGTAAGAAATAGTTCAGAGATCTGCACGTGTTGATAGGTACCTGCCATTCTAGAAGAATACTACTCAGTAAAAAAGGGCACTGTAAGACAGTGGAGAAAACTGCATCTCACAGCTGTGCTGAAAGGGAAATCTCTCTTGCAGTCAGAGAAATGGAAAAGGCCTAATCCAGAACCCTGGGCAGTCAGAGGAAATCTTTCCATTCTGATGAGCTCTGAGTTAGGCCTTTACTGAGCAAACATGCTTAGGCACCCCTGATGCATCTTAGTCCTGGGTAACTGTGTACCTAATGCACTTAGTGTAACATCTGTAAAAGGAATCAGCTATCTATAATCAGCTACTTGGTGCAAGAATCAATCAGTTCATTTTCTATGCTGTGCACCTCTCCCAAGGAAGAATTTCTAATTGCTGCCTGGATAAATCAGTGAAAGACCTCACTCCTGCTAACTACGATTTTAAAGGGTTACTGGTATTTCTAACAGCTGATATGCTCCCTCCTAAATTTTTCATGTATTTTTTTTCTTTACCAGATTTCTGAGCTGCTACTAGCCTTGGACTGGCTCTTTGATTCTCTCTGAACCTTCATTCTAAGACACTACAGCTCTCTTAATGTTTACGTCCTTTGTGAATACTCCAGCAATTCCTTGTGACCTTTGTGACCATCTCCTTAATTCCTAGTTCTCCTGATTCCTAAAGGGTAAGGGATATAAGAAAAATTTGGGTCATATTTTCCTAACCAACTAGCTGCTCACTCTGCTTTATGTTACATGTAATCTGCTTACAGAGTGCATGAGTGGACTTCTATGTGACCCCTAAAGTTTGTTAGGGTTTTTTTGTTGTTTTTTTTTAAAGATACATAAAGAAGTCTAACTGGGTAGTACAAACAAAATACTGCACAGCTGTTAGACCCAGAGGGCCAGGCACACAAAGTCACAAGTAGTGGACATGTTATAACATTTGATCCATATTTTTGCTTGCTGTATCCACTAGAACAATATGCTGTTTGTATACCCACTGGACTTCCACCTTTCCAACCTGAAGCTTGTGAAGAATTATTTATTAATTAGTACATAAATTATTTGCCAAATTATGTTTATTAAAGGAACAGACACAGGTCAGTCCTATAAAATCACAGGTACAAAGTGCAGTTTACACAACGTGTCACTTAGACCTTTGGTAAAAGACTAAAATCTGCATATAAAATGGCAAACAGGTCCTCACAAGTTTTCAGTAAATTAACAACAAAGAATCTTCATTGTCAATATTAAAGAAACAGTGCTATAAAATCTTTTTTATTTATAGTTCTCTGGACAGGGTAAGTTTTTCTCCTGGTAGATTTAAAATGATGTTCAGACATTTTCAGAGTTTAGATGCCTTAACTCTTTAATGCCCTCATATAGCCCAAGAATGTCCCACTTCAGCCAGCTGGAATCCATATGAAGTCAGTAGGACTTTCTCATAGAAAAATTAAAAACCTTTGGAAAAAATTAGCGGAATAGGTTTTTAAAAGATCTCAAGATATAAACAGCATCATGCTTAAAAAAAACATTTTTTATTTGCTAGCCACCCAATGACTTGATTTTTTTGTTTTCTCATTAGCCTGGCAGTTCAGCCAGTAGAACCATTTTATTCCTCCCACTGAAGAAGCACAGAGAAATTCACCAGACCCCAGTGGAAGGGAATTGTTTTCATTAGCATATTATAGAAAATAAAGATTACAATTCCAACTTATTTTGCCTGCAGTCTGCACGCTGACCATGTAAATGGTAATTTGTGAAAAAGTTGACTGTATCCTAAAAAATTAGCTTCCTACAAGATTTTACTTGAATTGGTTTCAAAAGAATCTGCTGTTTGGCATCTTTCCTGTACTGAATTTCTGGAGGGTAACTGCATTATGTGCATGTATAACATGCAAAAGGAAACATTCACTGAACTCTTTCTGCTACCAAATGTAACCATAGCCCATTGGTTGTGTGCAGAGGAGTTGCCTGGAAGCAAAGCTCTATGCTAGTGTAAAGTTACAGATGTGTGCATTGCAAGGTAACTATTAATGGAAGGCAAAATACTGTTCTCTTGAACTTGTTGTCAAGTGACAAAGGTTGTTGCATCCAGTGATAGTTTGAATATTCTGCCAACAGTAGGTGATATTCTGCCCCTGCCTAAATAAATAAAAAAATAAATGCTTCCATCTCCCAAAGCAAATGCCCCGTAAGTCTATAGAAAACAAATTAGGAATGCGTTATTCTCAATGAAAAAAGTCTCCACAAGAGCTATAATTTTATTTTTTTTAGTACAGAGAATAACATAAATCAAAAGAAGCAATAGTCTACCTTGTGTTTTGACTACTTTGACCCTCTTCAACCCCTGCCAATTTTTATCTCATTTTTGTTTAACTTTGTACATCAGAGTTTAATTTTAAACCTGGTCCTGAAGACAGTGATGTATAGGGTACATCAAGTATAGCTTAAATTACCCTCTCCCCAGTGATTTGAAGTTGAGGGGAGGGTCTTACTCTGCAGCAGGGTGGGAAAGAGAAATGGTCAGATGTTGCCCTTTGAACCTGACCACCCTCAGCTACAGAAACATTTATGCCAGAACATGGTTTATTGATTTTATTATATTTTAGGATCTCCTAAAACTGTTGGTGAAGTTTGCTGTATATTAATTTTTGACACATGTATATAAAAACAGAAATATGGGGTTGAGCAGAAACTATAAATACAGACAACGCTGCCCAATAAACTTACATCTTTTCCCTTACAGGTTTCTATTTCAGCTGATCAGTCCGAGCAGCCTGTCTTTGAAAATAAATGTTACCTCTCTGATAAGCTAACCAATTTGAAGATTAAAGCTGCATTTGAGGATTAAACTTTTTCTGATTTGATTATTGTTGTGTCTTGTAGCAGTAGAAGATAAATATTAGTAAAAGGTAAAGTCAAATTCTGCTCACTTTACTCATGTGAGCATTTTATACCACGAGACTGACCAAATTATGCAGGATTTGGCCCTTAAACTCAGCACTGACTGCTCTGTTTTCTCAGCCCACTAAGGATAAGTCTCCCGTGAAATGTTCTGTGTACCCTGCAAACTCATAAACCCACTGCTGCCACAGAGAACTCGTGCTGATGGGTAGCTCTGAAAACTTGCCATCCAATTATATACCACAGAGCTCTGTATGTGTTTTTTATTGAGGACACTAAAAACCACAAGGAGTGCTCTACAGCAGACCACAAAATGGGTTTGGCACCTGTGTCTCCTCGGAGCCGAAGTTTTGGAGTTGTGTTATCACATGGCCTGCTGACCCCGGGAGAGCAAGGCTGACCTTGTCTTACACACAGAAGTCTATTGCTATGACTCCCCTGAGAGCACAAACCAGCTGCAAACTGCTGCAATGATTAACCCTTATGTGTTGTAGATGTAACATCAAGTCATGGTAATAAAGCTTTCACTGCATAACAGATCTCCTGCTTTGTAAATTGTTGCTCTTATCAGCTGAACTCTAGGATGTTATCCCTTTGCTGTGAAGCATGACTGCTGTGTTGTTCACTGGAGAGGCTACCAGATCTATAAAGTCTGTGATATTTATTCAATTGCTTTGGAGAATAATGCAGAGAATACGCTTTGTTTAAACTAAAAATGCAGTGTGTGAAAACAAAAAAACCATGAAATACTCATGCATATGAAACAATATATTAATTAAAATCCAGAATGCCTGTAGCAGATTTGAATCCAGGAACACCAGATTTGCTATAACATACAACTATGTTGTTCCACTGAGTCCAGGCTGCTGTTTGTGGAAGTAATTTATACCTAGTGCTTTGTAAAAATGCAAAATCTCCGAGACTGTGACATCCCTGGACAATTACAGAGTTTTGCTGTTTGGCTGAAAACAGAATTCTTGTAGTAATCAGGACTCTCCTCCCCAAAACATAGGCAGTATAAGTCTTATTTTTGTCATGCAGTTCAAGTATCAGACCTAATTCTATGCTTCTCTATTTGCATAGAAGCCAGTGGGAGTTTTGAGTGTGTATCAACCTATAATCCAAACTCCAGGCCTGTGAATTGGGCCCTGGATTCCTCAGAAATGTGATGCTTTTTATCTCAGTGTGCCTGCTACCTTCTAGCCCTTCCCTTCCCAAATCTATGGCCACATCAAGGCTGTGAAAGAAAAGGTGACCTTAATGTAAGCCAGGGTATGATACGATACTATCTGCTTTAGTCTGCAAAGAGACAGAAACAGTATCTCTAAGAGATGGAAGCTGCTGTGTATATCGCAGGGACTGCTGCTGCCCACAGTCGCTGTTTCAGAGGGACTTTCCAACACCCCACCAATAGAGCAGAGCAAAAAGGGGTTGTGTTTAATGTACCCACCAACTGCAGCAGTAATTTTATGTGGTTTAAGGACACGGGGCTCCCGGTCCTGCTGTTGTTGCAGTCTTTCTGCAGCTCAGGTTGGTCAGACCAAAAGCATTACAGGGCTCAGGCCACAGCTCCAAGGGGCTGTCTGTAGTTTTTATACAGAACTCTTTTCAAAGGATAAGATCAG
The DNA here is from genome assembly GCF_003957555.1 of Calypte anna. Lineage (NCBI taxonomy): Eukaryota > Metazoa > Chordata > Aves > Apodiformes > Trochilidae > Calypte > Calypte anna. The sequence goes on along the minus strand of NC_044257.1, from coordinate 9,314,855 downwards.
CTTCCACCTTCAGGAATTAAGGGAAAAAAATATTTCTTTTGGTATAAACAGTGTAAATTCAATTTAAGGAAACAAACAAAATGTTTCCCTAAAAAACCTAAGGTGTTACAAGTTTTGGGAGGAGCATTCAGATACTTTAAAATGTGACTGAGAAAGGTCTTGCAGTGTTTGGGAGTGTAGCAGACTAACAGCACCTGCTAAGGGCAGGCTGAAGAAAGGGATTTGAGAAAACTTTTTCAGCCCTGGAGTGACAACTAGGAGGGAGGCTGCAGTGAAGATGGGTTTCCTTGTAAGATTCCCTGGTGTTCAGAGGGAGTGGGTTAGTGCCCTTTTGTAAGAGGCAAATTAACACCACTCTGAGTCCATGACTCGTTCTTTTCTCCACCTCTTTTAATCACATTGCTTAGGCTGGCCCTTAATGAAATAGAGGCAGATCTGCAGGAGCTGTGCTTGGGCTGGCCTTGCCAGGGGCTGCATGAGATATTCTTTATTCCTCACCAAGGAAGAAGCTGCCCCAGACTAATGATGCTTTGCTGTTTGGTATCTGGATTCATCTGCTTGAAAAATACTGCAGATAGTTTTATTGCATAAGTTAAGCTAGACAGGGTCGTTCCTTACTCATTAGCACAGGGAGCTTTTTCCTACAGGGACTGCAAATGAAAGCAATGAGCTTACTCCTCTTTCTCCACCTCCCCCTCCAGAGGTATGTAAGTGTTGTTATTTGAACACCAACAGCTGTAGTTAAAAAAAAATAACAAACAAAACCAACAAAACTATCAAAACCACTACAAGTCCTGCTGCAGCAAACACAGGTAAAAAGACAATGAGAAAACAGCTCAAAAGCTGGCAGAAACAAGGAGAGGCAGCAGCTTCCCTTACTCCTTCATCAGCTCCAGCAATTCCTGTTTTTCTCTGAGTAGCTGCTCTGGTCTCCCAGGTGGAGACTGTTGGCCTCTGAAGGGAGCAGTTGCCTCTTCCCTATTTAGGAGGATGTGGGGTGGTCTTTTGATGTTGGTACTTTGTGTCCTGCCTGGCTCCTGCAGGCCTAAGAGGATGGTGAGGAGGAGGCAGGCGGCTCCAGGTGCTGTGGGGCTGTGCCCTCTCATCAGGGGCCTGTGTTTGGGAGCTGGGGAGATCCTGTCTGCCCTTGTACATCTCATCCTTCCTCTGGCTGGCAAGCCTGTTTGCAAGGTACTGTTACGCAGCTATTTGGTTACTCAAAGGGGAGAAAGAAACCACAAATTTACTGAAATTATCTTGAGATTATTTTGTTCTCTTGTGGGGCTTCTGTGAGAAGGGGGTATCTACTCCACTAACTCCCATTAATATCAAAATTGTACTATTAATAGGATTTGCATATGGGAAGGAAAAGGATTGACCTTTAAATTCATTAAATAAAGCAAATTTTAAAAATAATTTTAGTTAAAATCATTAGTGCAATGAAAAATACAAGAACAAATACATAGACATCAGTATCTGGGCTTTCGTTAACACTAACGAGCAAATTATTACAGAGGAAGATTTGCATCACTGGAATACATATTCCAGCCTCCATACTGATAAATGTGAGCAGGGTTATCTTTGTATGGCTTCTCTTTCAGAATATATTTTCTTCTTATAAGATATCCTCTTTTTAACTCCCACTGGGGACAGCCTTATAAATGAGGAACTAGTCCTAAAGGGACTGTCCTGGCTAGAAAAGTGTGTTATTAAAAGAAAAAAAAAAAAAAAAAAGCATATTACAATACTAAGCAATATAATTAGGGTGGGGTTTTTGTTTGTTTTCTGGGGGTTGGGGTGGGTTGTTTTGGTTTGTTTTTTTTTTTAAATCTTAAAAACAAACGTAGAGGCAAGTTTTAATTAAACATATTCTCTGGATGTTTGAATTGTGTAAGATATAGAAAAACCTTTTTTATTTTGGAGGGATTACTTATGTTGATTTAAGATTCCCTGACATACAGTCAGGTATCACCACTCTTCTTGCAAAGCAGCTACACTGGCATCAATAACTGATGTTTGCCCCCATAGCTGGGGCCACAAGTTGCCCCTTGAAGGGGCACCCTCAGCCCATGAGTGGCAGTGAGTGGATTCATCTCCTTATCTTCTAAATGGAAACAAACATAAGTTCTTTATGCCAAAGCTGGATAAATATGCAGATCCAAAATATTATTTCCTAATAATAAATATTGATTTGCATGTGCTGAAAAGCTTCTGTTGCCTTCACAGCAAGTAGTCTGAAATATAATTAGATCAGTAGCATTTACACTGCCATATTGCTTTTCGACTCTGATTCTTGGGACACCTACATGCAGTGGCCTCTGGATCTTTGGCACTGCTCTGCTCTTAGGTCTTAACCCCTCTGCGTCTCTGCATGCTGACAGAGACCTTTGTAAAGTACTTTGAGATGCTCAGATCAAACTTGCTGCTGGTTTGAAGTAGTATTAATCAGTATTCTGTCCTAGTTTGTTATGCAGCTCAGTGTATAAATTCAGCTATTCTGTTTCTTTTCTATCTCGGGCCCCCACAAGTGGGAAGGAGTGAAACCATTCAAGTTATTCTTCTCAGAGCTCAGCTAATGTAATCTGCTGAATACAGCTCTAAACATCTGAAGTCAGTGAAATTAAATAAAGTGCGAGCATCCTTTCTTCTGTAGGTCTTTGCCTTTAAAACAATTACTCATGGTAACCCTAACAATAGAATATTAAGAAAAAAAAAATCCTCATAAAAGAATTTAGTGTTAGGATGGAGCTCTGCCTGATATTAGAACAATTATGGAGCAGATGCATCCACTCCGAACAAAGTGACCTTTTCATCAAGTTACAAAACATTAAAGGTTAAAGAATGTTTGAAAGGAAGTTAATACTTTTAAAACACCAGAAAAAAAATTGCCATTCTTTCAAGAGCTGACCAAAATCAGTGGGAAACAGTAAGATGACTGTTAAGGCACATCCAGCCATAATTTAAGTAACTGTTATTACAGAAGGATATAAGGTATTTTAAGTCATCTGTTTTATTTTAAAATTAGAGGTGCTCTTTCAAGGGAGAAATGAGATTTGATAGGAATAAATACCCAGTGAAAGAGATCTGCTCTGAAGCTGGTTAATTACAAGTTTAAAGTCACATTTCTTTCTCTCCATTGTGTACAGATGACGTAGGAACAAAGAGAGGGAATCAATGACGGTGTCAGATTTTCTTAGTTTCCACATTTCATCTGACCTGCGTGGTGCAAACTCCAGTAAGCGGTGAGAGGGCAGCGCTGCCGCTCCTGCCCGCGCTTTCCCGGACCTTCCTGCGCACCAGCGCACCGCAGCGACCCGTCCGCGGGTGGGGGACTTGTGCGTGGGGACCCTGAAACGCGTCCCGGGGGAGGGACAGGGGCGCAGCCCCCAGACCTGCCGGCGGGGGGTGCCGGGGCCGCCGCCTCAGCTGTTCGGCCTCGCCGGGGCACCCCGCTGCCTCATCAGGGCGGCTGCTCCCGCACAGCCGATTTGTTTTATTTTAATTAATTTTTCTTGATGAAGACTGTTGGGTGCCAGCGGGGCGCGGGGGAGGGTGGGGGCAGCGCGCAGCTCCGAGGCCTGCACATGGTCTGCGCCATCCGGGTCCTGCGCTCTTCGTACGTAATAAATTTAGTGGAGCCCTTCTAAACGGTAGTTGCCGGGCATGCCGGGGAGCGGGGATTTACGACCCGGCAGCCCCTCTATGTCTTTCTTAAATGCCCGCTGGCCGCGTGCCACGCCGTGGCCTACGGGCCCTGCACAGTGTCACTTCTGGGATCAAAGAGGCGCGTCGAGGCGAGGAGGAGGTGGGAAGGGGGAGGAAGGATAGGAAGGAAGGAAGGTGGCAGGCGGGGGCTTGGGGGGCTGCGGGACCGGCCGGTTGTTATCCTCAGCCCCCCCGGCCCTGGGGGGCACCGAGCTCCTCTCCTCCTCCGAGCCAGCTCTTTGGGTCGGGGACTGGGTCTGGTCGCTCCGCCTCGGGGACGATGGCAGCACGCCTCTTGCCTCGGGAGTCCAGGAATTAAGCAGTGGGATTAAGCTGTGAGGCTTGGAGTGTCCCTGCAGCCCGTTATAGGTGTGTTATTGGCAGATGGATAACTTTTTATTAAGAGAAACTTGAATATGTTAATGCAAGCACTGTGTGCAAATCACTAAAAAAATTCAAAACAAAACAAAAGCCCAAAACAAACCTGGAAAATAATTTTCTTTGAAAAGAAGGGTTTTGCTCGGGGTTAGGAGTTATCAGTTTCCCACTTCATATATTTTTCCTGTCTTATTTTGGGGGTTTTTTTTGTTTTTATTTTTTGGGGTTTTTTTTTCCCAAAAAGTGTATCTGTGCACAACAAAATCTTTATTGCGTTAAATCACAGGCGGACAGCAAAGGAACAGCTGTGTTAGCTGTGCAATGAAAACTTCCAGGTGATGCAAGAAATAAGAGGGGAATCCCTTTCCCTTCTTCTACAGCCTCCAAATGCCTTTCAAATTAGCCAGCTCAGAAGATCACTGCCAGTCTCCACAAAGGCGCTCCCAAAGCCTGCAGCTAGTAAAACTTTGTACAGGTAAAATTAGCTAAACCCCTTCTGCTAACACAATAGCTTTTGTTGTCACATATGGTGGAGTTCCAGGATCTGTAACTATTTTTAATAAAAGGTTTTCCTACTGCCCAAGTGAATACATTACGCTACAGTAGCTCTGAATGGTATCGCTTATTTCCTTCAAAGCAGCGGCCGATTGTTTCTGCAGAGACCCTAAGTCCTTTCAAGGGGGGGAAGTGATAATGCAGCGGGACTGAATCGCGACGATAGATCTTATTTTAGCATGCATCACCTCCAAAAGTGCAGTCCCGTGGAGAGCGGCAACTGCCGAGGAAGCGAGGCGGGGGAGGTTGAGGCGAGGGAGGTTGAGGCGAGGGCGAGCCCGGGTGCAGCAGCCCTTCCCGGTCGAGAGGCACAGCAAACCGCAACGGTGCCTCTCCCTGTTCCCTCCACCCTCCCCCCCGCCAACCGTGGGGACTCCGGGCCCCGACTCGCCCCGTAGGAGAGGAGCGGCGGTACCCCGGCAGCGCCGGGGCCGCGGAGCTGCTCTCGCCGCCCAAATTGTATTCGCGAATTTGCTGTCAGCGAGCAGGGGCTGCTCAGCGGTCAGCGTGGGGCTGGGGACTTCGCCTCCTCTGGGGAACTGCGGGAGAGGAGGGGGGAAGAGGGCGGGCGGAGCGCTCCCGCGACGGGCCGGGGGTGCGGGTCGTGGTGCCCGTTCCGCCAGGGGCCGCGGCTCGGGGGAGGGGGTCCGGGGGCCGAGCCGCCTCAAGAGCTCCCTCGCAGCGCCCGGCGGATTCCTGAGCCAAAGTTCTTATTCCATAGCCCCCCACAGCCCCCTCCCCATGGGCTGTTTGTTTTTGGGTTTTTTTTTTTCGAGGGGTGCGTTTCTGGTATCTGGGGTTAGGTGAGGAATTACTTTTAGCTGCAGGCGGAAGCGAATCGATTCGGCCAATATAACCTACAGCTTAAAAGGAATGCTTCAAAATAGTAAATCACTGGGCGTGCTTGCACTTTCTTATCTGTTTACCCCGTGCTCTTCCCGAAATGCTTGGTCCTGATCGCAAGGACACCGCCGTACCAATTCTGATTTTTCTAGGGATTATTACACGTCAGAATTGCAAAAATCCTCTGGACAATTTGCAGGCAAAACATCTGGTTCGTTAAAGCAAAGCTACTGGACTAAGACAAACAAACTTTGCTGCTGTGTAAATTCACTTACACAAACAATTTACATTCAAGCAAAGATTTTAGCCCGAAGAAAAAACTTATTCATTTGTATTCAGAGGTTTGGGAATTCATAGGCATTTAAAAATAATTTGCTCTAATAAAGTTATGTAGATATTACAAAATGTCTTTGTTCTTTTCTCAGATTATTATTGCTGTTATAATGGTTATTGACAACACTTTGTGTTTTACAAAAGTGGAGTATCGCTTTCGGTCGTGGGCAGTGGTGTTTTTAAACAAACTTGTCAGATCCATGTTCATGTCCACCAGTCTTAATGAAAACTGTTTCTTCTTTGTTCTTCGCCTGGAAAAACCGAAGTACTTTTAGTACACTTTTTGCATTTCGATGGGGTGCCACAGAGGCGTTCGGAAGAAGCCGGATTGTTTCAGCAGCGGGTGCCAGGCACTGTTGGGGGCTGCCGCGCTCCCCGCGCCTGCCCCGGCGATGCCTCCCCGCTGCTCCCGGCTCCGCCTGCTCCTCCCGGGGCTGCCCGGGAGGACCCGCCAGCAGGTGATTCGCCGTGCCCGCGTCTGCTGCGGGGATGCCCTCCTCCCGACCCGGCAGCCCGGCCCCACCTGCTCGCCCCTGGTTCGGCGGCCCAACCCCGCCTGGCAGCCGGCGCCTGGAGAGGCCCCAGCTCGCTGCTGCCCATCCCATCCCATCCCGCCTGTGCGGGGACACCCAGCTGGCTGGGACCTGCGGGGTCAGTGGAAGGGCTGGAGGCTCCCGCAGAGCCGGGCTGGTGCTCGGGGCCAGAGGGGAGCGCCCAGGGAGGGAGCAGTTCGCACACCGGGTTTGACCCCTCTGAAAAGCAATCAAGCGATGCTAACAAATGAGTCTCCGAGAGCATCTACACACTCACATGGGGACCTCGACGCACGCTTCTCCCTTCCTTGTTTGCAAATGAACAAGTGGCGAAACATCAACACGCTGCTCGAGAGAGAAAAAGGTTAAGGCTCGAAACACTCTGGTTTCTACGAGGCAGCTGCTCCAAGTTTAATAAACTTGCTTACTGATCCTCCCCGACCATTCCCATAACCAACAGTAAATTTCAATGGCCAATTTCAAAGCTCAGCCCGCTCGGACCAGGGTGGTGGGAGAGGAGTTTCATTGGAAAGTGTTGGGAGTTTTCATGTAGGGGAATGAAATGAGCAGTGAAAATACACAAAAAGGAAGGGCACGGTGTACACTGTTGAAATATAAAACATTCTTAGCTCATGGAAAGTTCAGGAGTGATGGTTATTCAATTATGCGACTTATAAATAATTGGTACCTTGGTTTAAAACTGCTGGGAAGAGCGAGATTAGAGCTGAATCTCATGTACTGAGCCTTTGTAGAGGGAGCCTGTACAGTCATCGATTTTTATGCATTATGTTTGTAAATGTTACACTTAATAAAATGAGGGCTTCTGTCTTTCTGAAATAGACTGAAAATGATGCACATGATGGAATCTGAATTTCCTTCTGTAAGTCGTATGATAGAAAGTTCAGTATTTTTTTTTTTTCTTCCTTAAAATCTAGGTATACTTAACAACCAAATTATTCCACAACTTTCTGAGCTTTTTGGCACTAAGAGCTGTGAATGCTTAAGTGCACTGCATGTGTCTGTATGCAAGTACATCTGCTGCCTTTCTTTCTTTTTCTCTTTCTCCCCCTCACACACACGTGAGAGTTGTTAGTGCTAACTGAACTGAGTACACGTTCCTCCTATTACTGATTACGGGAAATTTAACATTTTTTTTACTCAGCCCCCAGTCTCCGTGCACTGCTACAAGCCTAGTGCCCTCCAAGGCCAGTGGTTGTGGGCCGCCCTGGGTAAAGCAAGGTAAGTGTGGTTAGAAAAACCTCACCATAGAGTAGGGCTGGTGATTTTCTATCAAATGTTTGTTTTAGTGACACTGTTCAGCTGCTGAGGTTGTAACCTGCCAGTATCATCCAGGCAGGCTGTACTTCTGCTAAAGGGAGAACTCTGCTAGGGAATCTGTTAAAATGCACATGGCACTAAATTAGTAAATACGTGCATGTAGCTGAGTATGAGGACGAGGGGAGCACTGCACACCCTTGGAGCTCAGCAGCTGAGGAAGGCGCAGCCGCCGCTCCCCGTGCAGAGCCCCGGCCCCGCTCCGGTGGCCACCGCAGCTCCGCGCCCTGCGCCGGGCTGGGAGCCTGCAGTGCATCCTGCGGGCTGAGTGTGACAGACCGCTGCTGGAAGACGGGCTAGTTTGGAGCGAGGGAGGTGGAAGGAAAAAAGTTCTTGCAACTTTCAGCCCCCCCCAAACTACTGACTGGCCGCTGCAGCGTTTTCCACATGATGCCCTGCAGCCCACTAATGGAAAACAGAACAATTCCTAGCGCTAGAGAGGACTCTTGCACATTCAAGAACAGCCTTTGCAGGACTGAAGCGACTGAACACGACGTATCACTTTTATTTTGCTGTAGTTTTCAGGGCGTTTTATCGGTGCCTGGTGGCAGTCTGACCTTCCCCGTGCCCTGTGCGGCCGGGCAGGAACAAAGCCGGCCGGGGCCCGGCTCCCCGCGCCCTCAGCGGGGTCTCCCAAAGTTTGTTCCAGTCTCTCCCGCTCCAGAGCTGGGAGAAATCCTCTATGTTGCGCAGTGCCCGCCGGCTCGGCAGGGCAGCCACCCCCTGAGTCCGAAGTTCACCATCTCCTCGCCTCGGTTCGTGCTCGGTCCCCAGGCAGCCCCGGCGCCTCGGAGCCGGCAGCGCAGCCGGGCTGAGCGCGGAGCGCGCCGCGGCCCCGGCAGCATCCTTCGGAAGAGGGGAGGCGGGGGGGAGTCACACACGACATAAATTATGTAGGTTTTCTGTTTCCTAATTCTTACTTAGAGGGGGGGGAGGGAGAGACGAAGAACGAGTTATTACTCGCAGCCTAGCGCTCTCTGTTTTCCGAGGCTGTCTAACATTTGTAAATACTTATGCTGCGGCTGGTCCCCTCCTTCCTGCTTAAGTTGTTTAGTATGTTGGTTATTTGTACCGAATCCCGGTCTGTGTTGTGTCTGATGTGTTGTCGCTGCAATGTGCAGCCAGGGTGACACTGATGGATGCGCCAATGGTGAGACGGACAGATGTTAGGGCGGATCTAGCGGCATGCACCGCCACAGCGGAGGAGCCCGCCCGCCCGCCCGGGGCTGCCAGCGCCGCAGCCCCGCGCCCCGTCCTGGTGCGAGCGCTCACACACACGCACACACACACACACACACGCACGCAGAGGGGCTTTTTTGGGGAGGGGGGAGAACGTCTCAGCGTCGCCTCTTAAGTAGATCTGATCGCTCCTTCTGTCAGCAGATACTGTAACTGTGAGCAGCAACCAGCGAGTATCAATGAGATGGAACTGAGCGAATTTGGCAGCAGAAGCGGCAATTGACAACTCACCATTTTCTTGTTTGCAAGAAATGTTTCGTTTTTCCCCAACAGTAGCAGTTTCCCGGGGACTTTAGGCGACTGCGGTTTGTTTTTTTAATCCTATAGATCAGCTTAAAAAAAAAAAAAAAACCCAAAAAAACCCCAAACCAACCCCTCCCCCCAAGAGAATCTCGTAACAATAATTATATATATATATAAAAAAAATCCCAAACCTTGCCTACCCTTCATGTAACGTGTTTGAATTTCCTGCAACTTGAAAAGAAAAGCAAGAGCAAAAGAGCGGCACGGCGGCTTTATAGGATGTGAAGACGCAACATCTGCACTTAGTCAGGTATTTGGAATTATCCCAAATCTCGAAGAATGGGGGCGAGTGGAGATTTTTTTGATCTTACTGTAAGAGTGAGATCATCTTTTTTTTTTCTCCTCCTTTTTTTTTTTTTTTTACCCCTAATTCCTCCTCGTGAACTTTAAAAAAAAATCGCTGTGTTTTATCGCTGTCTATTTCCTTTTTTTTTTTTTTTTTTTTTTTATTTCCCCCCCCCCAATTATCCCAAGCACGGGTGGCCTCGGCAGCGCGGTGTTGCGGCGCGGTGCGCGGTGCCGTGCGCGGGCGCGCAGGGAGGCCGGCAGGGGCCCCCGCGCGCCCCCCGCGCCCCGGCCCGCCCCGCTGCTGCGCGGCCCCGCCGCCCAGGGATGCACAATCAAACTCGCAGCACATCGATCCGCCGGCGCTCGCTGAACTGAGCGCGGCGGCTCGCCAGTGAACTTGGACCAGAAAAAAAAAAAAAAAAAGCAAACCAACAAAAAAAACCAAAACAAAAAACCACCACCAAAAAAACCAAAACCCAACACCCAAAAAGAGAGGGCAAAACCAACAACAACAAAAAGCCCTAGAAAGAGGGAAAAGTGCTCTTGCCCGACGAGTCGGGAGCGCTCGGTCGCTGCCCGTCCGTCCGGCGGCCCCGCGGGGCAGGGCACAGCGCTCGTCGGCCGAGACGCCTCCGTTAACGGCCGCCGACCGGAGCGGCCCTCGCCCGCCCGCCCGCTGGCGCGAAGCGGAACCCGGGCGGCTGCGGCGCCAGCCAGGTGGGAGCCGGAGGGCTGGATGTGTGCGGGCGGGCGGCCAGCAGCTGCCCGGCGCGCCGGTGGGTGGGGCCGGGGCGGGCGGCGGGGCGAGGCGGGGGGCCCGGGCTGCCGCCGCCACCGTCACCTCGCGGGGCTGCGGGGCTCCGGGGGCCGGGCCCTCCTTGCCGGGGGGGCGGGGGTGGGGGAGCGGAGGGGGCAGAGGCTGCGGGGCGGGGGGTCGGGAGGGTCCCGTGCCCCGGAGTGGTGGCGATGGCTGAGGGGGGGGGCTGCGGCGGGGAGCGGGTGTGCGCGGGGGCGGAAAGGGAAGGGCTGCCGGCGGGGAGCGTAGCGGGCAGTCCTGCCCTGCCTGGGGGCGTCCGGTGGGCCGAGCTCCTCCGCCGCTACGGGCTGCTCAGGAGAGCGGCGGCGGGAGAAGTTGGGCGGCGGAGGAGGGGGGGTGCCCCGCTGCCGCCGTCCCTGGCGAACCCTTCGCCGCTGCCGTGGCCGACCGGCGCCGGGCGGTCCGGCGGCGCGATGCGCAAAGAGTTAAGGTGCCGTCCGGGGCGGGAGGCGGTGGGAGTGCGGTGCCCCTCTCCCTCCGTGCCGACTAGTTTGAGTGACACTGCGATCATCTCGTTTCCCTTCAAGCTTCGCCTGTTGCCGCCGCCGCCGCCGCTCCAGCGCCGAGCCGGGAGCCGAGGAGTGGAGAGCACAAGCTGAGGCTCCGCCGACTCCTGCCAAGAAATCCCCTGTCTTTATGCCGTGATCTCCCAACCCGGCCAGGCACCGGGGGCGCAGGGTGGGGTGGGGGGGACTGCGGGATCTCCCCAGCCCTCCCGCCCGCACACCTCTTCGGGGGGCTTCCCCTCCTCCTTCCTCCGGGGCGATTTGTCAAACTTCCCCCCTCTTCTGCCAGCAGCAGCAGCAGCAGCAGCAGCGGGGCTGTCCTCTCCTCTGTGCCGCCTCCTCCTCCGCCGCCGCCGCCTCCTCCTCCTCCTCGGCATCGTGTATGCACAGCAACAAAAAATATATCCCCAACCCAGCCCTCGAGCCGAGACTGGAGCAGCTCACCGGATCTCTGGGGCTAAAGCAACTCTTCCCACCCCCGCGCCCAGGCAGCCCCCCCCCGCCGGCGGCCGCAGGAGCTCAGCATGCCGAGGAGGAAGCAGCAAGCGCCCCGGCGCGCAGCAGGTACGCGAGCCGCCTTCCCCGGCCGATTCTGTCTCCTCTCGCTTTCCGCCGGCTCTTCCATAACCGCTTTCCAGCGGGCTGAGCCCGTCGGTCTTTGCCGGGCTCCCCCCCTGCCCCGCTCCCTGCTCTCACACGCTGCATGGCTGGGATTTTGCAGAGCAACTCTTGGTCTGGAGGCTCAACGCTGTGGTTTGGTTGAGGGGGGGGGGTATTTAATTTTATTTAATTTTACTTAATTTTATTTATTTTTATTTCGGGGTGGCAGGAGTGGGGGCATGGAAACCCTCTTCCTACTTTGGTGCCTACTTTGATTTATTCCCAACTCTGCCGTCACCCGACTCAGTTCTGGGGGCAACACTTTGTGAAAGCCAGAAGGGTTATGTGCGGGCACAGGCTCCATGTACGCGTATGATCTGTTTGACCAGGGATGAGGGAAAGAGGCGAATTTTCTTCATTTTCAGCCCATACTTTGGCATCTACTTTGCTTCTCTCCCATGCAGTGTTCTTTCTTCTCCATCCCCTCCCCTCAGAGGCAAATGCTTTGTGAAAGCCAGTGAAAATACTCTTTTTTTTTGTGGGTTTTTTTTTTTTTTGGTCGTTTTTGGTTTTGTTTTCTGTAAAAAGAGGTAGGATGTATATGAATGCATGGCATGCTGTGAACGAAGTGGTAGGGACAAAGTGATTTGGAGACTCGTTACTTGAAGATCCAAGCCCAGAATTGGTTCCTTTGCCCAACTCTTTATCTTTTTCTCTTTTCCCCTTATACTGCGCTGGAGGAGTCTGCTGGACAGACAGACCCACCTAGTTGGTCACTTTCTTTGGCAATCTCTGTTGTTAATCCTATTGATTTCTTATTTATGAGTCCAGATGAGAAGCTGCAAAGAAAACCAAAGGGGGAAAAAAATAGAAAAAAATGGTCTGTGTATTGTCAAATGACTGGCAAATGTTTCTGATAGTGCTCTTAAAATTTTATGTCTTTATTTTTTTTTTTTCTTTCTTGAAATACTTTGGGAGGCTTTGTCCTGGTGAGGTTTTTTTTTTGTTTGTTTGTTTTCTTTTCCTAATGCCAGAAATGTCAACTCCTGTTAAACTTAAGCAGTATGTTTTGGAGAAGCCAAATTGAAAAGAAAACAGTTTTAAAAAGCCCCACATAATTTTACAGTAATCCTTAGTTTGTGGGCTATGTGGGCTATAGGATATGTGGGCTGGAAAAGGTTTCCTTGGCCTGTTGCCATCCTTGATTTGATGGCTGATTGATCGTCTGTCATCTGGCTGCCTTTGATCTATTCATTCCCGATAAACATCAATAAATCACTTGCCATGGTAACGCCAGACTCGGTGACGTCACACGTGGCCTGTCAACTCTGTCAGTGCAACTTCAGGGGCTCCTGGCTACATGGGCCACATGGGCACTTGGCCCAGGGCTTCCAGAGGCACGGGGCTGGCTTAGGTGAGGGAACAAGCTTGGGTTTGGTTAGGGAGAGGTTTGGGGGACCCAGAGTGGATACAAAGGGAAGCTCTCTACTGAGAGGCCAGGTGTAGAAGTTTTCCAGAGGCTCCTTGCTGGTGGTGCATTTGTGGCTGGGCTATAACAACTCGAGGCAGGTAGCCCTGCAACTTGGTTGGGCATTGTTAGTAAAGGGGCTTTGGGAAATGTGACAGTGCTGTCACACCGTCTGACAACTTCTCAGAGTGGTGCAGTTTGATTTTAGTGAACAGCAAGAGATTCAGGGAGTACTACAAAATATAAAAACTATGTCCACCTTTCCTTTCTTCCCTGACCTATACATGGACTCATCCAGTAGTTTTGAAATACATAAATAGACTTTTTAGCAGACTTACTCCAAATACTAACAGCTAGGAAGTTTGGGAAGTTTTTGCAGTAGGGTAGTGCTACAATCTAGCAATCGATAGGATAGCCATATACTTCCCGATAATATTTTGCATTTCTGGCTAGTGTCATCAAATAACACTTTTCAAATACATTAAAAAATGAACTTTTCCTAATACTTGGGAAATTTTATTTTGTAACATTAATTTAGTTATGCAAAGTCAAGCTCTTCCAAGTATTTGGCATATTTGACCATGCTGTATGCTGAGCTCTCTGTAGGCTGGAAGAAATTGTTTCTGCATTAACCACACATTCTGAGGTATCTTTCTTCCTCCCTCTACCATCCTCCGTCTCTCTCTCCTTTCTCAAGTGAATCATCCATGATGTGTGATCTATCTTTCATATTTAGCAGAAGTATAATCTCTTTAAACTTTTAGCTTTTTGATAGCCCCATTAAACATTTAGTATTGTGCATAATTGCTTCCCATTGAAATGCTGTTTTATTGGTCACATTGGAAATGTTACTTTTTCTCCTAGCAGTAAAAGCAAAGGCTTTTTTTTAACACCTTAAAATCAGCTAAGAAATAACAGGTTAGTTAAGAAATATTCATTACAAAAACTTGACTGCAGGACTAATAGGAGATGGAAGAATGGTTTTGCTCTATCAAAATGACCCGTCAAAACGACTTTGTTTCATATTTGATTTAATTGTCTCTCTCCTGACAGGCACATTCATCAATAGCTTAATGGTCAATCAGAAGTTGGCAGAGTGAGTGCTTTCATTCTTTCCCATACACTAGCTTTGGCTTTACTTTATCAAAATGCCTCTGCCTAATGGATATGGGGGATGTAGAATGACTGAAGGACTACTTATTCGAGAAGAGTGAAAAAACAAGAACATTTATGCTGTTGATAAGTGCATGAAGATAAATAAGTGAGCTGCATGAGGTGTTTTATTTTAAGACAGAAGAAACTTACATTTTTTTCCCCCCCCTTCTTTTTGGCTTCAGAGCTGCAAGTTATAAGGTTCATGACTGCTTTTGTGGCATACTGAGAGTGATGACAAATTGATTGCTTGGTACTGAGAGAGAAAAAAAGGTGGTGGTGGGGGGAGAATTAAAGATGTCTGCTGATTGGTAACTCAGGAAATCCAGTCCCCAGCAACCTTGAGAATACTCGAGAATTTTTTTTCTCCAAACTGAAAGGTCCGCTCAGCCATAAAAAAAGAAAAGTTGTTTTGCCAGCTTCATTAGTGTTCACCTAATTAGCTGTAAACCTGATGGATTCCTGACAGCTTTAATGATTGGAGATGACAAGCTCCACGCAGTGTCATCCAGCAGAATTAGGTTTGCAGCTAGTTTGATGTAATCAAGTTGATATTACACAGTCCTGGTTGCCTTTAGTTGTGCATTAACTCAATTTTCTGCTGCAGGTGACAAATGGGCTTTGGTACCTGGATAATCATGTCATAGGAATTAGGGCCCTTTTAATGGTCTGGAGTAGAATAACAACAACAAAGAACTCTCAGCAGCACAGAGCTCGCAGACATAACAGACAGGTGCACAAATTCTTTATGTCTAGCCCAAGTGTTAACACCACACTGTGGAAGACTAAAGCTGTCTCTGAGAATCAAGAATCTGGAAAAATGATAATTTTGGTTTGTTTGCTTAGAGACTCCGGTGAATGTCATTGATAAATTTGGGAGGAAGAGGCAGGGATTCCAGGTTAATTCCTCACCTGTTAAAGCAAGAAGATGGGCAGAATTGCTGCTCCAACCACTCCTGTCATTTAAGTCAGGAGGAAGAAGGTATTTACTGGTTAGAGGCTACTGTGTAGGAAAGCTAAAGATACTGTATTTATAGAGGCCAGTCTTGTTCATGCAAACAGTAATTATCTATCCTTAAATTATAGTTTTCACTCATGGCTTTTTTGGAAACCTATTTAAAAGATGAAGAAAATGTACTTTCTTCTGACAGAAATGACTTAATACAAATTTTGTATACATATAAAGTGCGTCTGAGGAGGGGTTGGGAACTGATGATTTGTTGGAAACTAACTTACTTTATAATTTTTGTTTGTTTGTTTTTTGTTTTGTTTTTTAATTGAATAAAACAACTACTGTTTATTAGCCCCAAACAACCACACTGGGTTTTCAACCCTCTGGAAAAAACAGACTTGTGCCCATGGTATTTTTTTTTTCTATGTGGTATGGATTAAACCCTGGAGATACTTCTTGGACTTCTTGGACTCTTCACAGTTTTGGTGATTACATTAAAAAGGTGCACATGGTCTCTGTGTACAATGAAATACATTAAATTTATTTTTCAGAGATGTGGAGCAGTTCCACTTTTCAGGATCTTAAGTGTTCTTGCAAGTTACCAGCACCTCCTGAGCAAGGCTCAGGGAGTGCACCACAGCAATACAGGTGCATATCCAGGTTGTGCAGCTGGATTTCCAGGCAGCTCCGACTTTAGGAAGTTAAATGCTTGCTTTAATTTATGGGAATTGCTTGCAACTACATAAATACCCCAAAAGTAAATGTAGCGATAAAGCAGACTACCTATAAGGTACTTGCAGTGTCCCTTGGTATGTTATTTGCCTCCAAACCTGCCACATATTTCTCTGTTGGACAGAGATTCTTCCTAGCAGCAAGCTGACAAAATGATTAATTCTGGCTGTCCTCTGCTTCTTTAATGTTTTTTTGTTTGTTTTTTTAAAATATTTGTTTTATTAATATTATTATTATTTTCAGCAAAGTGCAAGCAACAATGCAAAAAAAAAAAAAAAAAAAAAAAAAAGGAAAAGGGGAATAAATATAAAAAGGCCTGATAGATTTCCCTGAATATCTGTCTGGAAAAGAGAATTTTCCAGAATCAGATGCCATTTCTCCCATTAGCTTGACAGCTGTCAATTAGGGCTTCAGTGCTCTCCTGGGCCACAGTTTATTGCGTGCGGTTGATGTTGTCATTTTGTTCTCAGTTTTGCCTTGAGCACTATCATGAGCAGGAGTGAAATAGTCAATAACTGATGTATCAGCAGTTATTTCTTAAATTGGCTTACAAGTCTGCATTTTTCCTCTTTTTACTAAAGATTGTTTTGTAAAGTGATTAGAATGAATTGTGACTGCTGCAGGGTTATGGGAAATGCAGTGAAGCTAGGGTGAGTTAGCAGGATTAGAGTGGGTCCTTTTTGTCAGCCCTGTTTCCATGATTAGTGGGAACTATATAGAAATATCACCTTCAGGGTGAAGTATGGACTAAATTTTTAAGTGTGCTATGTGCACACTTATGTAGAAACATATGGTGGTAGAGAGTGAATGAAAAGAAATTATTTGCCAGGACGTGAAGTAACCTTACGTGTTATCTTCCTGAGCAAACCTTGGCACTCCTATTTTTATGGTGTAATAATCCATATTTTAGTCCAATGTCATGACCGTTTCCTAGCAAATCCAAGTACAGATTGTCAAATTTTAATAGAGCCCTATTTACACGGTGCTGGTAGTAGATCAAGTATTAAGATGCCTGAAGTGTTACATTGTCAAGTAAGAGTGTATGTATATGTATGGCTGAGATACAGCACCGAAAATCACATAGTTGCAGGGCAATCCTGTGTTACCTTATCTGTGAAATACTTCTGCATCATTTACTAAAACTATCTACCTCAGGTGTTTGAGTCTGATTTTTTTGTTTGTTTTTTTTCTATGATGTTTGTTGGGTTTTTTTTTAGGGATATTTTTGTTTGTTTTATTTTGTTGGTTTTGTTTTTTTTTTTCTTTTTTTTTTTTTTTTTAAGTTACATTCAAGTTGTGGTTTATCAGCTTCAAGTTAAAAACAAAAGGTGAATACAGTATATTGTATTTGGTTACAATGATATGGACTGGTACATCCAGACAGATAATATGCAGTTGTAATTAGGCTGAATAGACAGGCATTCATTTTTAAATTCTTTGACACATGCATAAAATAGTCATATAATAAGATAAGATGACAATTTTATGTTAGGTTGATAAAGTGTCCCGATACATGCATTTAAATGTCTGTAAGCCTTTTTTTATCCAGACAGATTAATTCTAGTTTCCAGCATTTGCAGTTAGACATTAATTTAATTTTAAAAATCCCACTAAACAATGGATGTGTTGCTTTTTTTTTTTTTTTTGCTTTTTTTTTTAGTGTGTGTGTCGTTACCTAAAGCAGGAGGATTGAAAAAATTTATGCATTTGATTTTTCTTGATTTTAACATTTAAAAAAATTGCATGAAAATTGGCTCAAAGGATTCAAAGCATAGTCCATGAGAGACTGTACTGCAGTTTTCTCAAGTATAATAATACAGAATTGGACATTGTCAGAGCTTGAAATTGTTTGTTACTATTTTCATAAAAAGAACTGTGAGAGTTGAAATAAGTAGAGCTTAATTTCAGAGACTGCAAGATTCATCCTACTGCATTTTCCCGATTTTGCTCCTGAAAGATACTTTGCTCAGCTCAGGAGACAGCCAATCTGCAGAATTTAAACACTTCTCATTGCAAGCAGCAACTTTAAGATATTTCTCAGAAAATGTTAAAAGGTTTTTTCCCCCAGGGTGTGGAGGGAGAGTGGGGAAAGATTCACCTGAAGGTCATAAAATATCTGAAAGCTCCTTGCCAGTGCCATTACCTGGCTTGTTCGGGCAGCAAAGGTGCGACTCTTCAAGAGCAATTTAAGTTCGTACTTTAGCCTTAATTACAAATTATTAATTAATTCTGTCAGGACACATGTTATTAATTATGACTCTTTTCTTCATGCAGACAGCTGTTGGGGATCGTGTAAGTTCCCTGTATTTGTTGGTGTGGGAGTTTACCAGTGAAGAGCAGTCCATTCCCAGCCTCCCGTCCTCTTCCCGCTGGGGCTGACTGTGAACCAGCTCTGGGAAACTTGGCTTTGCTTGGAATAAACACAAGTTTGGAAGTGATGCCGTGCGCTCACAATTAGTGAACATTTTTACGGAGGGGAGTTTTAGGTCCTGCCCATAAATAATTCTCGTTTTAGCCAGACTGTAGGGTGGTGGGGAGGTCAAAAGGGCAGGGACCAAGCTGGAGCGGGGGGAAGCAAAACGCTTTCCATGCCTGTCTGCCAAACTCCCGCCAAACTTATTGCATAAGTGTAGAGAAAAGAGCTGGTTTATTACACGTTTCAAATGATTCAAATTCATTTACTTTTGATATTTCCATCATTAAATTGAGCCCTCCGTTTCAGTTTCTTATGTGTTCTTTGTAGAATGCATGTTGCATAAAATAGGCAATTTTTAATGAACAATTTAATGTAAATCAGTTCTGAATTTAAATTAATATTAATGAATCTGTGAGTGAATTTATTTTGCATACGTAAAGGCTAGTAACTCTTTCACCCATACACTCTTGTCTTTATGTACTAACACGTTGGTTAGGTGAATTGGCTAGTTTCCATATTTCATGATTAAAAAAACTTGACTGGATTTTACATGTGTATTTGTGCTGGTGCAGCTTTGCACTGGTTAGTAGTTCTTTTAACAATGTTCTTGCCTTTATATTCAAATTTTTGTAGTTAACATTTTGCCGTGTTACGCCGCCATTTCTATATATTTCTTTCTCCTTTGGTTTCGCCTTTATGCTCAGAGAAAAAAATTATTCCAACAATAGTCACCACAGTCAAGATGCTTTCTTTCTTTGGCTTACCTCTAATGCATTATGTATTTAGGAATGATGGGATGTTCTATAATTAATTCTGTTAGATGTAATTGCTATAATCACTTTGATGCTACACATAATAAAAGTAATATGGTAAGCATACGTAAAAATATAAACACTTTATTGTAACGTTTTATTACAAAATCTTTAAAAAATCTTTTTTAGGGTAGAACCTCCACTTCCTTATTTTGTCAGAGCGACCATTTATTTTAAAGTACATTACTTAGAAAATTAATGAATTTTAGATATTGAAAAGACTCTGACTGGCAGGTTGTCTTATATATGCGTGCCTGTATCTCCCACTCTCCACTATTAAAGATACAGTTCATTAAGAAGCCAGTCTTTAGCGTTGCTGTAAGTAAGGCCTAAATATCACTGTATTATCTCATGAAATAAGAGTCACATTTGTACATTGTATTAAAATGCAGTATGCAGTAAACAACACAGAAACGAAGTACAGCGGAAAGCTTCTTTGTGGCGCAAAATTATGGGAAATATAAAATGTATGAAGGGCAGCATGTAACTCGAGGGGAAGTTTTTCAGGCATAGTCCCAAGTGGGAAAAAGACTATAGAAGGTGCTCCTCCCCCCATATTTTTTTTTTTTTAAACAAGTAGCTTTGAGTTATTGTTTGCAAACACAGTTTTTGATAGAGAGGAAATGAAAAAAATATGTGCAATGGGTTAAGCTGTGTAGCTGATATCCTTGATTCTGTAACAAAAAATGTTAGTGTGGCCATAGTTCTTAATTAGTTGCACACCATACTTAATGCTGCAAAGGTCACTTGGTTTTATGGTCCAGCTTCGACTATGAATTTGTATGTTTCCCCACAAATTTGTATTTCACTGTCTCACATTTTCTAAGCAATTGAGTGTGCAAATCATGGTTAAAATGCAAACTAGAAACAAGATTAGAAAAATACATTTAGCATAGAGAAAGAGGGTTTTTTTGTTTATTTTTTTATTATTCTTTTTTTTAATTTATTTTCAAATAATGCACAGCCTTTGCATGGAGAGCAGAAGTATTACATTTAACTTCTGTAAGCTGAACAAACAAACCCCAACCAACCTCTCGCCGAATTGTTCTGGGGAAGAACAGAACAGGGTGCCGTTTCTGAGTATCTCTGGGACTGGGCTCGGTGCCTGCAGTCCTTTTCCTGCTAGGTCAAGCCTGTTGCTGGAGGGCCAGATCTCAGCAGGGGCCTCCTGGAGCCTTGGCGAGGCTGCTGAAGACTGGCAGCCATCAGTCATCCATCTGTGACACAGAGTCTGTTTTTGATGGCAGGGATGATAAAAGGCCTGGGAACTGTATAGGCCCTTGTAATCAGGGCCAGTGCTGACATCCTTCTCAACTTTGACAGCTTCTTCCTTTTCTCTCTTCACCGCCAAGACTGTCTCAACTGGATTTTTTTTTTTCTCTCTCTTGTTTCATGTACTTGATCAGTCTCAGATGCTGGGAATTATTTTTTTCTGAAGGGAGGGGGAGTGTTTCTTTTGGTTTGTGGGTTGGGCAGGTGTGAGAGGAAGTCTGTTTTTTTTTTTCTTTTTTTTTTTCTTCTTTTTTTTTTTTTTTTTTCTTTTTTGTACTGTAGGCCTGTTGCTAATTAATGTTCCTCCATAAGATTCTGTCGGAGTTGAGTAATGTTTTTGATCTTTATGCCTGATAACTGCATACTTAATGAGATTTCAAAGCTGTGAGTGCAGCTCCCTACAATTATTGACAGATGCCTTTTCTTTGCCATTGGGTTCAGCTTCATAAATCCTCCTGCAGTAATGAGGTTCAGAAGTGCCACCCTGCCAGTGAGCTAATGAAAGAGGGGGGGAGGGAGGGAACAGCTCATGCCTGCCTGACACATTTTTTTCCTTTAAAATTTACTATGCAGATGTCAAGCTGTGGGACGATTACTTCAAACATGCTAATTTTTATCTTGCTTTTGTGTCAAGCCTGCATGCCATTTCCCCCCCCAATAATAAATAAAAATAGAAACCTCAACCTATTTAAATTTTATCATGGATCATAACTATTGAAGACTTTGATATATGTGTGTTCTTTTGCAGTTTCCAGTCAGTGGAGCAGTTTTTTGAAATCCGAAGGGCAGAGAGAGGATAAAAAAAAAAAAAAAAAAAAAAAAAGAAAAAAAAAAAGGAGGGGGGGTGGAATAAAAAAAAAAAAAAAGCCTCCTCGGCCGCCCATCGGCCTGCCCTAACCGTGCACTTGAAACATCAGAGATTTCATTTTAGAGTTCTGAAACTAAATCCTGGTGGAGAATAGCTGCACCATGCCAAACAGTCGATTTCCTTTTCAGCAGAGCCATACATCACTGACCCACCCTTCCCTCCCGACAGAATGACACGTGTCATTTATCACCAGGGCCCTGCCAGGCGGTGCGGGGGGGCGGGGGGTCCCTTCCCAGCGCTGCTGTCGCTCCCCTCGGCGCAGCCCGGCTGCGGGGAGAGGGACGGAGAGCGCCCGTGCTGGGGGGGGGGGGCTGGCAGAGTGACTGAAGAGGTTATGTTCCTCTGTATTATCTGCTAAGTCGCCTTGTTCAACCCCCTGAAGATTTTTCCCTCCTGTTTTCTTTTTTTTTTTTCTGGTTTTCCTTTTTTTTATTTTTTATTTTTTTTTTTTTAAGTTTGGCAGTTGGGACAAACTGGCTGACACATATCATTCAAGCAGCACCAGCTTGCTGGGGGTTGTGTAAATGAATCTGGGAGCTCTTGGTTTCACATGATTCAAACGTGCATTATTGAAGATGGATGTTCCTTAAAAAAAGATTGATGATGGATATCAGGCTTATAGTGCCATTTATCATTTTGAATATTATTTAGACTTGCCGTGTAAAGCTGTAACTTGAGAGTTGGATGAGCTGGGACAGAATGGAGGCCTCGACGTGCACGTCATGATTGATGGCTTTGCTTTCTCATTGTTTGTTACCAGATACTAGCCAGTCATTACAGGAGTGCCTTACAATTGTTTTAGGGGCTGGATTTCCGTGTGCATGTGTGTGTTTGCGTAACGGAGAGAGGGACAGGCAGGGACAGAGTTAAGTTTTTAGACAGAGTATTTTAGTAATTGTGAAGAATGCAGACAAAGCTGTGGCCTGTGCAAGGATACAGGCAATCTTTTGCATGAATACAGATGCGTGCTGTACGTAACAGTAAAATGCAAGCAGGACCATAGCTGCTCCAGGGTAGCATTGTCAGACGTTGCCAGTTCCAGTGTAGAAATGTGCTTGTGAACAGATTAACACAATCCAGCTTCCTTTCGCTAATAGGCTGCATTTTGGTCCCATAATTGCAAAGAAAACAAAGTTCTAAAACATAATTATTTCAGCATTTACGTTTTTCTTTTCCACCCACCCTCTTCCTCCAGCATTGTGAATCCTTGAATCTTGGTAGTCACTCCTAGGTGTCCAGGGTGCTCCTGGGGGTGGATAGTCTGCCCATGAAAGTAGTAAGGGCAAATCCCTTCCTTTTTCGAATCACTTTTTGCTGGAACCAGGACACCCCCACCTGCTGGAAGAATTAAGGAAGCAGATTTTTATAGGCAATTAAGTCTTGTCCTGGGAGTGCAGGCAGTGACTGTCAAGAGATAGACACTCCAGCAATAGAACAGCTTCAGCAATAGGTTGCCAGAACTTCAAGTGATGGGGTGTTTGTGTGCAGGCATCTCTGGGCAAGTGGGATACACAGCCTGGTTAAACTTGTTCTGAGTTGACAAACTATGGAATGTTTCTTTCCTCGCATATCATATGAAAATCAAATGACTGGCAGGCATGGTAGGTAACATTAGATGAGACTGGCTTTTTGTTGCATCAGTCTTGAGTTTGCTCAGGTAGATGGTATTTTTGAAACATGGCGTTTTATATGAACTTTTCCTTTGCCAGATGCAAGAGGGAATTATTGCAGCATTTAATAAACAAGATAAAGCATTTAGGTTAAAATGTTTCACAAAGCCATCACTGCCTTTATATGAGCTTTATAGAAATTTCTTTTTTCAGAGATCTAGTGTTTGTTATCTCTTTTCAGTTAACTTTGCTTTTCGTGCACTCAGTTGCCGGACGTAAGACGAATTCAGGTTTATAGACTTCATTCAAGTCCAACATCCTGAGAAAACCTGGAAAATATATAATATTGTCCAATAAACCTTCAACAGTACGAGGTAAAACTTTGATCTCCTACCTCTGCACTTGTGTAACACAGTAGGTAATTGAAGTACAAGTGCCAATTTGCTGGAACAATTGTAAACACACCTTGATACAAATGGCATCATTGCATTCTTACTGATTAGAAAACTTTGCTATTAATAGACACAAAGTCCATTTCAGGTGTAATTGGTAAGGAGCTGAGTGCACTCATGGGAAGAAACCTTGTTTTGTTTTTTGTTCGCTTTTATTCTTATCCCTTTTTTCAGTTTTATAGCTGGAGACATGATTTATTGCAGCCATCCATCTTTGGGGCTCATCCATCACATCCTGGTTGCTAGGCAATCATGGCAGCAGCTGTTTGCTTTGAATCAGACAGAAAAGTTGTCAATCATCAAAGGCAGGTGAATAGCATTAGAAACACGCTATTGTCAGACGGAATAATTAATCAAAGAGAGAAAAGATAATTAAAAAGATATGACCCTTGCAAGTACTTGCTCTGGGTTGCCTGGAAAAAAGAAAAACTGCCTGGTCTTTTCTAGACACTTAAGCAGCTGAGGGCTGATAAAATATGCACTCTGCAGTGCATAGTTTTTAATTAATTGAAAAAGGTTCAACATTCAAAGACGATGCTGGAGAAAAGTCTGATTATGAGCAGAAGTAATATTTATTGTTTGCATGAAAGGCTTGACATGGAGTTTTAACTTTCTGTCACAAATCTCCTGCATGCTTGCACTAAGCCTCTTTCAGCTTTCCTATCTTCAGTGGCAGTAACTAGAGTGTGTAGTGAGTCCATCCAAGTCAGGTCCTGCGGCTTTCATCCAGCCTTTTTATTCTGGGCCACCTTTTCAGTGTATTGTCTCATTCAGTATCCTCTGTAGCAGCTATCAGAGTTGCACTCACGCTGCCATCAGCAAGGCAAGCGAAGATCGACAAGTCCTCAGTGTTGCTCTTCATTCAGTATAAGAAGGATGTTGAGGCAGTACCTATCTCAAGTCCAATCAGCGTGTGGAATAACAGGCTCCTGTGAGGCGATTCCGAGCCCGGTTTTCCAGCAAACTTATTTTTAGCTGGAATGATAAAATGCTGCAAAGTCTAATGTCCAACTCCTCAGAGTTTGGGTAACCTGGTAGTAGGTGCAGCATAGTATGCCCAAGCAGAAGCATACACACATAGTGTAGAGCATCCTTCACTCAACTCTTGCAAAACAGCCAGGTAGAGTTCATGCCACTGAGAGCCTGCCAGTTAAGGACATTGGTTTGAACTCTGTAGTTGCCAAAAAGCTGGATGTCTGAAGCCTTAACAGTGTAAGCTGTCTTTGTAAGAACAGAGTATCATGGTTTTGATTGTTGGGCAAAGTCCTTGTGTGGTCTGAAAATCACGACCTGGGCATTTGTTTATGCTTAGAAGGTAAGATGCCTGTGGACATACTGATCACAAGAGAGCGAAGATATGATGATTACATTATTAGAGTTTATTTTCTTTAAAAATACTTTTAAAGTAGTGAAGCAGAGGTGACTTCAGCTTTCCCTCCTTTTCTAATATTTTAATTTTTGGTTACATACTTCCATTATTCAGTTTTCTAGAAATGAACAAAGAAACTTCATGTTTCCGCAGACACAGGGACAAAACCACAATTTTCAGTGTTAATACCAGATGTTAGTGTTGATTATCAGCAAGAGTTGTGAGGATATATGCTGTGAAATATTTGGAATTAAAATTGCAGAGTAAAAATCTTGCATGCTGTTATTGCACGCTCCTTCCCTTTCACATTGGCTAATTCTGTGGATTATTCTTTACATAGTTCTTTGCAGCAGTGCATTAAAAGCAACTCCTCTGCTAATTGTGTGTAGCCTGTATCGCATTTTCTGCTCTCACACCGTTTCACTTGTAATCATTCCAGTATTTACTAAGAGGAGGAGAGAACACAGCTAAGAAGGAAAGGGGGTGCCATCTGAGTGCTGGGTATGACACATCTGCTGCACTGAGTTATTGGTTTCAACACTGGTAGCAGGAAGCTCAGGCTGAAGTTAACTTGGATGAGCTGGAGAAATCTGTAGCCTCAATTAACATTTTATTGTCATGATTCCTCAGAACGTGATGTTCACCAAAGTTTGTGTGAAAAGTAGTAACATCTCTCTGAAGGCGTAGTAGGCTGTATCAACATTAACTTCAGGAATACTCTCCTGTGTGACTGAAGTCATTATAACCCGGGGCTAATAGGATAGCATTTTATGTACAGTTAGGACATTGTCTGAAGTTGCAGGGAGGTATTCTTTTAGTTGGACTAACTTCTTTTTTCTTCTGTATGTAATGATAATTCAGTTGGGCAAATTACTGGTGTTGTTCATCTGAGGTGCATAGGCCCAGTGTCTGTACAGGGCAGACAGACCTGTGTTTGTGTATGGATAAGCAGTGCTTTCCCTAGCATGTTGTTGTGTATTAAAGAAATGTGGGATATCTGTGCCTGCAAGTGTGGTGACATGTTTATGGCTATAGAGCTCTTTCCTCCTTTGCTGGGAAATGGATTCATCTCCTTTTCACATATCAACACCTCTGATACCTTTTCAAGTATTTGCTGTATTTCAGATCTGCTGATCACGGTTTTATTTACTGATAGGGGAACTGTGGCAGTAGTTCCCTAATGGAGGGATATATAGTGCTGACATCAAGAAAATGTTCCGTAAGAGACATATGGATAGATCGCTGCATGTTGGAACATAGGCAGCTATTGTTTACTCTGATAGTGATTTCTTAGCAGATTATGGACAAAAGTTCCCTGTGATAATCTGTTTCCCTCTAGTCATCAAATCGAGGTGCATCTTTTCCCTTTGATTTTTTCAAGTGTCTCTTATGTGTGTGGTGTTGAAGGAAGACAGAATGGATATTCCCCACTCACAGTATTTATTGTTTCACAGGTGAAAGAGGTTGGACTCCATGAAAGTCTTTTTTCTGTCCTAGCTCCTTCCTTCCAGAAATGCAAGTTGCTTTTGCACTTTGTATGAAGAAAACTGCTTAGGAAGTTGAAATAACTTGTTACTGAATGTGCTGAAGCCGGATTGCCTTTTTGTACAAATGAAGTGAAAAATGGACAGGATGTCAGACATTAAAACCATAGCAGATAATAAACAATTTTTGCTTTAACTTTTGGAAGAACATGCAAAGGTAGTATGAAATAGCCAAATAATAATCAGGCATTTCTAAGTGTTTAACTTGCTATGTTAAGTAGAATTTACTGTCTCAGTTGGAACAACTGAGTTACATGATATTTGTACACTGAGAAAAATATCTTGAGGAAATATATAGAGTGTGCTTGGCTGAACCATGTCCTATGCTTGGCTGAGCCGAATAAGTGTGTAACACTTCCCCCCTCCCTGTACATGCACTTGCATATTCGAGCCTCTTGCATTGCAGCTCTCTGACAGATACTCTTCAGGTCTGGCCTTCTCACTGCAAGAGATCCAGGGTATTTCTCACTGTCTTTAGAGAGCGCTGTCTCCTTAAAGGATTGAGAATATGTGTCTCTGTCTGAAGATTTCTGATATGAGAGAGATTTTTTTTTCCCACATTTTTAAGGTTAGTTGCCCTTTTTATTCCTCTCAGTGTAGCCTGCTGTTCCATCTTTTGTATGCACAGTGATTTTAGGGTTTCAGTTCTACAAGCCTGTGCAGTGGAACAGAAATATTTCTTATCTCCAATTTTTAGTTTGTCAGCAGTGGCCTTATGAAGAGTCTTCTGCAAGCTAATCCTGAGGCTTGGAAGATGTCCTGGTGTTCTCTAAGTGAATGTCCTTCAGTGTCCGAGCCACGCTGCAGTGAAATGCATGAAATACATTTGTATATACTTACTTATACCATGTAAAGTTTGAAAAGTACCTTGTTTTATTCAACATATTTTCTAGGATACCTCTTCAGAAATGACAGAAGTAAAAGATAATAGGCTTAGTGTCATAAGTGCAAGATGACTAACTCATGTCACCTGATAATCTAAGAGCAGAGACAGATGGCCTAGGAAATAAGGAATCATCGGGTACAAGCCATCAAGAAGGGTACTACTTTCATTCTAATGTCCAGGGTAATTGTGTAGAAAAGAGCAGGAGTGGAAATGCCTTCAGGAGAAGAGAGAGGAAGGACTAATGCCGTGGAGAAGAAAAGACAGATAGGTAGAGGTGTGGAGTGCTGTAGGATCCCCAAAATAAAAATATCTGAATGTATGTGTTACTCTCATTCCCTTAACTTCGAAATCACATATACACTGTGCTGTTGTTTTATCGTTAAATGTATGCTTTGTTTTCTTTTTAACCCCCAAATCCCCTTGCGATTTGCATATTAATTTAATTAGTTGGATAGTTTGTGTGTAAGAGTATAATTCTAGTAATCACCTTCATGGAGTGACAAAAACTAGGTGGACTAACTGGGTTGGAGCTGCAGTTTTTATTGAAAGAATATTTGAAAAGTAGAAGGTAGAACTTGAAGCAGTGAAGATTGTGAGTGATTTTTTTTTTTTTTTTTTTAATATGCTGAAATGTATCATTCACCCAGGATACATTGTCTTCCTTTGTTTTTGCTCTGGGCCTGCAATAAAAAGCTTCCTACCAATATTAGTTAGCAAATACTCCAATATAATACATGAGAATAGTGGTGCATTATTTCCTCTTGCTTATATGTTTTCTGGGTAAAATATTCTCGCAGCAGTGAAATCTTGCTATGTATGTGATTGTGTTTCCTTTTGAGATTGTTAGCTGAATAAGCAGTAGGACAAGCAAGCAGTAAGCTGAATGAAGGAAAAAGAAATAAAATTTTACAGCACATTCTTGTTGTAGGAGTGTGCAACGCAAAATTGTGTGACTCAAATGCTCAATCTGGTCCTCATGATTAAGCAATGAACGAATTACAAAACAAAGTTATCGTCCCTTTGAAACTTGTGCTCAGTCATTGTGAAAAAGCAAAGTATTTAACATTTCTCAAAGAAAAATATCTTTTGTTGCTAGATGTTGTAGTGGTTTTTAGTTAACAAAATCGTTTGCATGACGGTAAAATTAAGAACTTTTTCTGTAGACACTACAGATGTTTTGTAAAGTGATTTACTGAATGTTGATAAAAGGAAATGAAACAGTTAAAATTTGTGATAAAGTAATTGGTGGGCTTTGTTGTAAAGGCCTGGAAGAATATACTTAGATTACACTATCAACTTCAGGTGAAGTAGCTTGGTTACATTGTCTAAGTAGAAATGTCATGTGTCGCATGTTTGTGTCATGCCCAGCATAATGTCCTGCTCATCCATGAGTGGGTCTTCTCAGCAGCAGTAGTACAAACCTGGGGTAATACTCATACTGCAGTCCCCCAGGTTTTTTTGCTTACATCCGTCAGAGATGTTCCTGTGTGGGTTTTTGCATGTAATGATTATTGAAGTCTGTCAGATCATCGATGTGCTCTGCACTTTCCATACAAGACCTCCCCCAAAACTTTAAAATGACAATTTCTTAACCTAAGGCATTTGCATTCTTACAAATAGGCTCTCAGAAGTATTCACTGGGGGTTGCACTTGCACTGAAAATGGAGGTGTTAGATTCTTCTTGGGGTCTATAACAGCTACTTACCTGGATAGTAGTGGTACCAATCCTTAGTGTGATTAAGGAGCAGAGGACCAGAGCGAAAGTCGGTCTCTTCAGGGACGTGTTTATCAGAGTGTAAAAGGGACTTTCAGCTCCTCTCCCCTTGGCTCCTGGGGTTGGGTCTGGTGGGTGTCACTGCTCTGTTACAGCACCAGCCTCTCATCCCTGTCATCCAGCCTCTGTGGAACTGGGGAAGAACTTTCTGCTGGATCTCAGAGGCCTCTATGCAATGGACTGTATCCAACAGCTGTTTAGCTGAATCCAATGCCTGTCACCTTACATATAACAAAAGCTTGACGTCAGCTATTAAGGTAGGTCAAGCAGTCCAGAGCTATGGGTAGTAAAAATGAAGATAAATGGTATGGGCTAGAGAGCTTCAGTTCCTAAGTCTGCATCTGTGTCACAAAATGGTAGGACAGAGATATAGAGGGAACCTTAAAGAAGCTTTTCCATTCTTCTGCAGTTCAGCTAATTGCAGCCATCCCTTTCTTGGCAGACATTCCTGGACAACCCAGAACTTGCCAGGCAGTAACTTCCAGTGTCCTTATAGCATCTGGGTATTAGCTTGGCTTGTAGATTTGCCCCTGGGTTATTTCACTTTCAGGAAGCCTACAGACTGACTTAAGTTTGACTTGAAGCAAAGGTTTGGAGCCTTCTGTACAGTGATGTGTTGTACTTAAGAGTTTTGGGGAGTGATGCGTCCAATGTTCACTCTTGTTAAGAACCAGTCCAAAGCCCATCAAACTCAGATACGATTCTTTTGCTGATTCTATTGACTTTGTTGGGCTTTCACTGAGATCTGTAGTGTCAGCTTAAGGAGCAGAATTTCTCCTGTGCTACCTGATAACTGTATGGTGTACCTCTGCTCATCATTGATGTAGTGTAGATAGAGACTGATTCATGGTAGACACACCTCTTGGGTGGGTTCTCATCTTGTAAAGTAATACACTGTGCATGTTTAAGTGCTTAAGAATCCTTAAGGATTTGGGAGTAGGTGCTAAGCAGCTGTTTTTCTTTAGAGTGATATAATCCATTACTAATGATCCAGCTAGGAACAGACATTTTGTTTGATGGCATTCAATCACGTGGAATGATTTAATTTGTTTTGGAAAAAGTACACAGTTATTAATGCGATACCAAGAAACTTTTGTTATTATTCAGAATAGTATTAAGTTATAGGCAGCATTATCACATTCAGGTGTCTGTGTTGATAGGCAACAGTATCGTGTAGACTTGGGTGTTGATTCTATTCTAAAAACAGAGTCTTTATCCTTACTCTTTTACTACAAAATTACATCTCGTTATGGATAATATGTCATGTCTCCCTAAAAAGGTGATCTTGATTTTCATCCCATGATGATACTTGATTCAATAAATCAAAATCTTCCTCAACAGTTAGTAAGCAACTAATAATGGTTATTTCTGAATTGTTGATACAGGGAATTTAGCAGTTAACAGTGTTTATACATTCCAGAAGCATTAACAGGTTAGGTTATGCTGGAATTCAGTAAATATCCATGAAACGTGTGGGAGAACTACACACCGAGTATCTCAGCAATCGGCAGCCAGACATCTTGTGAAATACCAAATGTAATAATAAAGTTTATAGTGATGATATTGTAAGGAGGCACATGTTGTCCACTATCACTGGAAGCAGAGAGAGCAAGGCCTACTGCCCTGTGTTTAGACTGCAGCATTGGAACACTGCAGCTGTCCTTATCTTCTGCAGATACTTTTGTACTGAATCAGTGGGTTTTACACATTCCTGTGTATGAAAATATGCTCTTTGCCTTCTGAGTATTTCTGAAGAAAATAAAAAGGAGGATGGGTTTTATATGTTTCAGGGTTGTTTCCCATTTCTGCAAGTGAAGTTCAGTGAATGATCCCTAGTAAATCTTGTTATTTTCCCGGTAGCTTTTTCCCTTTTTTCTTTGGCTTTCCTTGAATGCTGTTTAAGATGGACATTCAGCTCAAATCAGTAAAACTTGCCATTTACTTGCTACAGTCTGCATGGTCACGGGCAGTTGTGTGTAGCTGCATTGTACCTGACCTATTTAGCAGCTCAGGGTGGGTAACACCAAAGCAAGGTAGAAACTGAAACTGTAGTATTGTTTTGTCTCTGTGCAAATAGATGACATTTTCTCAAAAGGCATTTTGCTGAGTTTTTTCTTCTGTTTTTTACTACAAAACACAGCAAACAAAGGCAGAACAGAAATTACATCTGTAGGCTCAAAATTTGAGGTTGTGTTTTAGCCATGCTACTCTTGCGCATTATTATCATTATTGTCTTTTGGTGCTTGTATGTATGTAAATTACATTACAAACATGATCAAGGCAGACATGAAATATTTGTGACATAAGCAGAAAAAAGATGACCAAGCCATAATGAGATAGGAAAATAAAAAAGAGGCTGTCTTTAATTTGACAGTGAACTAAAACCCACCAATCATATCACATGAGATTATTTCTAATAAATATTCCCTTAAAGCTTTGTGGTGGCTATGCCCTTGATGGCATCTCAAGTCTGTCAGCAACTCCATAATAAAATCCTCTTATGAGGATGCAGTTTTAGATTGTTACCTAAATCTCTGCTATTCAGAATGTTGTATTATCTTGCTTTGCCTGAAGGCAGGCACACTTCTTAAAAGATGTATGTTTAAACTGTTTACGTTAACGAATTGTCATAAATGCATGCTTTGATATTCAGGTTCTCCTTTTTTCTGAGGCCTGCTTATTAAAAATAATTTCACAAAACCGGCCTTCAGTTAAAAGTGCCTGGTAAATGCTGGTATTTTGAAGTTTAAATAGAACTTCATGGCCTACCTAGAATATATTTATTTATTATACGTGTCTTTAGTGGACCCAAAACTTGAAAACACAGAGCTGAATTCAGGCATCAAAAACTATCAGGAGTGCATGGTTAAAGAAGGCCTAACTTTTATATATATATACATATATTATTTTTCTTGGAAAAAAAATAGTGCAGTGAGAGATTAGGTTCCTGACATTAGATATATTAATAATCTGGCATAAGTCTATGTACTGAACTAATGGTTTTCCAAGATACATTTTATGAAGTGTAAGAGAGTATTTGTGCTGAATGAAATACATAGTTCCCTCACAGTAGTCTTTTAAAGTTTGCTCTCATTCATATTCATTCCTAAAAAAGTGTACTTCAGGCCTTTCTACGTACCCAAGACATAGAGTTTTTAGTAGTGTAGCTGGATGCTAATGACTCTGCTAATTGCCATCCAAAGGAGTCTGAGATCATGGGAAATATCAGTGTAATTTTTTGCTAGAAGTATTTAGAGAAGTAAAATTTCAGTATTAAGCAGTTTTTTAATTTACCTCACAGTACGGAAGGAGTTGGGAAGAGGTAATCCCCATTGTAGTGAAATGAGGCAACCAGGTGCCACTAATTACCAGGTAGTGGGCATGAGCTTGTGTTAAGCCCACCTGTGCCTGATTAGGGTGGGCCCCCACTGTGCATGAGCAGGATTAGGGGGGCAATAAAAGGTGAGGCCTGAGTCACAAGCTCAGCTCACTCCAGAGCAAGCCAGCAGGGAGGTTTGTTGCTTCTGGAGCAGTAGCACCGAGCCAGGCTAACCAATCCTGAGGGCAACAGACTCAGGGCACTTTTTGTGCACTTCTGCTGGAACACTTGTTGGACCTTGGAGCGCTGTGTCCTTAGAGAGGTTCATCTTGCAACACCCCATTGGTACCCATGGGGTTGTACCAGAATGCTGATGGTTCTATTGCCACAGGTAGCTTCAATCTGTCAGGCTAATGTGCATGTGAAATGCACAACTCCACGCCTGGCCAGCAAAAGCAAGATGTAGAATATCTGCTTCCAAGTTTTTGTTGTGTTAGGATTTTGAACTTTCTCATTTTGGCATCCTTTTGGTAGTGTCAGTAGTTCTGGGTTTAAGAAAGAGGAGTGTAGAAGCATAATGCTGTGAGTTAAGAATTCCCAATTTTTCTTGGAAGGGAAGTCACTGAGTTTTCTATACCTTGGTTTTCGACCCATAAAATAAGGGAGAGAGAATATACCTTGCTTCCCTAGAGAATTCTGAGAATTTATGCTTACAAATACAGCTTTGTAATTAAGCCGTGATACGTAGATGATACTTTTGAGGGGGAGTTTATGATTCAGTTTTGTGTTTTGCTATATATGCTTAGCCTTTGCTGTGGTTTGGTAGTATCATTAATATCATTATCATTAGTAATTCAGTGTAAGATAAAGGCATTTTAAGAAAAAGAAAAGAAAAACTTGTATTTTAAGTTGCTGAAGGAAGGGGTCTCAGGTTTTATGATTCAAAAACTGAAGTGGAGGTTAAAGAGCTGCAAAGACAGAAGAATCCTCCTAATAGTCAAATGATTCTAAATTAAAAAGGAAAGAAAACAAACAATCAAAAACCCTCCTAAGGTTCTTTGGGAAACAGCAAAGGAGGAAAAAGTCTAAGGAAAGCCAAAACGGCTTATGTTACAGTTGTCACAATTACTCATATCCTATGCTGGGGATTGAGGAAGCTGGGTAAAAATGAGCCAAAACTGGTCTTGGATCTGGTGGATATGGCTTCTGCTCATGTCACTGTTTGTATCTGAGTCTCCGTTTAAAATCTGGCCTTGCTCTTTACAAAAAGCTATGTTTAGTCATGTAGTTCTAAAATAAAGAGGAAGCGATTCTGCTTACTGTATAAATACATAACTAAGGTCGTGGTTCATATATATGCAGAAAACCACAAGTTATACATTTAATATAATTTTAATGTATATTCTATATAATTACAAATATTCTTGAATCATTTATGGTGTAGTTTTATGCTTCATTTTTAGACCTGAAATTATTTAACATTATATTTCTTAGCATATTCAATTAAATCTCTATTTTTCAGACAAATTGTATGGCCATTATTTGTTAGTTACTTCACTGACTTCATTGAGACTACTTACATGACTGCTGAACAGGCTTTGCTTCTCTGAAAAATTACCCTAAATGGGCAACATACAAAAATATTCTCCTATACTTTATGTAGGCATATATCGAGAAGGACAATTTATATTTAGGGATGGAATAATCTTTCTGTTTATACAGAGATAGCTCATATATACACGTGCATGCAGTGTTTTGTAACAGAACCGTTATTAGGTACCTGTGTAATTTACTAAGAAGTGAACCCCATAATTTGCCATTTTCATGGGAGTATTCTTAATATTCCAGCTTGTAAAGAGCTTAGGACACTCAGTATTTCAGTAGTTGCTGCATCATGGGCAAAATTTCTGCTTCTTCAAATGAATGCCGCCCAGTTATGCCACTTGAAGACCAATTCAGTAGTGAAAAAAATTAAAAAAAAATAAAAACTTTTTTAGACTCATAAGCAGCTCTGTTATTAATTAGTCTCAGCATTTTTGTGTAAAAAGAGATATTAAGTAATTTTGTAGCCTATGTTATTTCTAGCATTTTCTTTTCTCTGATGCCACTTGAAGACCAATTCAGTAGTGAAAAAAATTAAAAAAAATAAAAACTTTTTTAGACTCATAAGCAGCTCTGTTATTAATTAGTCTCAGCATTTTTGTGTAAAAAGAGATATTAAGTAATTTTGTAGCCTATGTTATTTCTAGCATTTTCTTTTCTCTGATGTCTTAACACATAAGCATTCAACAATAACCCCCTTAAGATGGTTAAAAACATTCCTAAAACGAATTATAGAAATCTGTGTGTTAGCTGTCTAGATCTGTGATAAAGTGTCTTAGAACAGAAGCTTTGTCATATTTGGTTGAGACGATCCTAGTGCCTGTGTGTGGTTTTGGAAATGCACACAAATGCCCACTCAGTATATACTCTGTTTTTGCTTTTAACATTTGTTTCCCTTCTACCCTCTCTTCTGATTATTTACTGCAAAGCAGCCTTTGTTTCATTGATTTCTGTCTGTCTAGCAGAGAATAAAGTTTGCTCTTCTCACACACGCATCTGTCAGTGCTGTACCAAGAGTCAATCCTGCAAGGGGCAAATTGAAGAAATGAAAACGAGTAAGTTATAAAATAAAGTGACAATAATGTGCAGTAGCATAAAGATTGCTTTGGGCTGCTTTTGGGAGAGACAGCTCGTGACTTGCCCCCTTGGTGTTGTGGGAAGGGCACGGGTCCTGTCCCCATGCACGGTGCAGGAGGGGAGGAAGGTTGGAGCTCAGTGCTGAGGTCACAGGGGTTGCCTTTAATTGCAGCCTTACCTTTTTCCCTCCATTCTTTTTCCCTCCAACTTGGAGTACAGGCCAAATTCTGCATGTTTCCAGGGTGTAGCTTCAGGTACAGAAGGTTATTGAGGGGACTAGAGTAGTGTGAGTCAGGCTGCTAGAATCAGGCGCAGAAGCATTACCATCTTGCCTGGTTTTCATGTTGCTGTAGACATTAACTGACTGACATTTGTGAATCTTAAATTCTTCAGGAAAAACAAACAAACAACTGCAGAATTTTAAAAAAACTGTGCATTTTTGTTTTTTTAAAAAAGTTTTCTTTTTCAAACACGAAAAATGTTTGAAATCTATGCAGTAGAATGCCAACTACAGGTACATATATGAAAATGTACGTAGACAACTGGTTGTGTAATCTTAACATTTATGAATACTGCACTAATGTGGTTGAAGTATTTGAATCTCTTAAGATTGTAATTGAAGTAACATGATATAAATGTAAACTTTAGCTTAGAGCACACAGAGCATACAAGACAGTTTGACACCTTCATTTCAGCAGTAAGAAATTACCATTGTCTCTTGTTTCTTGCTTGTAGCTTATATGACCAAGCCAAAAAGTAATTACACAATTAGGGTTGACATACTGGTTCCTGTAATATTTCTTCCTGTAGTTTTTTGGTGGCTTATTTCTGCTTCAGATTTTTCCAGTCCTTTGTAATTCATACCAAGATGTCCATTTTCATTGCAACAAATTTACTCATGAAGATTGCAAGTCTTGCATAATTTAATGATGAAAAGGCAGTGTTTCATTTTCTCCAAATGTAGTTGTTTGTAGATTAAAGATAAATACTTGTGGAACTAATATGGTTTTTGTAAGAACGTTGTCACCGTCTTGAACATTGAATTGGTATGTAAGGAAATGGAAAAAGTCCTTCTGTGGAAACATCTACAGGATTGTGCATTTAAAAAAGAAGGGTATACAGCAGCGTGAAACTGCTGATCTGTAAGGGAGCCACTCTTCATAGGTCAAGTAACATCTAGTTTGCTGTATTCTGCATGTAGAGAACAGGAGTTACTGATGTATTTCCAGTTTTCTGGGAACTGTGCTCATTAATGCACAATTCAGTTCAGTGCCTCTCGGGGCCCACGGAGCACTCGGACTAACTCCAGGTACTCAAGAAGAGCAGGTGGGATGAAGAGCTGTCTGTCTTGTCCTTGGCTCAACTTACTTCCCTGTGTCTGTTCCTCTTTGCTGGGGTGACACTTTCAGAGCCCTGTAGCCCTCTACCTTAGCTCTTCCCCTCTCTGGGAATATTCTGGACAGTTGCACTTTATCTCTTGCTTAATTATGTAGTGATGCTTGGGACTTTCCTGGGATGATGTAAAAGCAGTGCTGTATGGCATTGTGAATCTGTTCTCTATGGCTTTTTGATAAAAAAAAAAAAAATAATTAAAAAGATCCATGCTTTTCAACCGTTTCTACACTGTATCTTAATCCTCAGAACAGAGTAATAATGGGACAGAAAACTTGTGGAGGTTAGGTGCAGAGTCAGACATCTGCTGTATATATAAGTTGTCCTTTGCTACCACAGCTAGACTGGCTGCTCAGATTTCTTGTTGTGAGGTTTCCTTGCATTTCATCTGGACACAGGAGCTTCATCTCATCTTGGAGCCTGGTCTGTCATTATATAAAACACAATGGAGGGCTGGGAAGGAAGTATAGCGAGTTTTCTGGTGACAAGCCAAGCGGAGGGGGTTTGCCAAGTATTAATCATTTGTATAAAGCTGCATCTACTGTTCAGCCAAATGACTCTGTTCTGCCTTGGTTTCTCAGAGTGACAGCATCAAGATATTAGTAGTTTGGTAATAACGTTGTCTTTTTTACATGCTCTTTAAATTCTTGTTACCTCCTTGCATATCCAGTACCCCTAGGAAAGGACTTTTTACCTCCTCGAATTTCCCCGTACGAACTTCCCAGTTAAGGAAGATTGCATACTTATGGGTGTCAAATAGATTTTTTGCTCTTTAAAATTAATTCTTCCTCTCCCACCTCTGCTCTCTGAGATGTCACCGGTTTGCGGTATCTTTCCTGCAAATCAAGGCTTTTGACTTTTCAGCAGTACTGTGTTACAGGGAGCATTTCTAAAGGAAAAGACAAAAGGAGAAGGATGCTTCATGTAATGGGCTACTGCTGTTTCAGCCAGTTATTCTTTTAACTAGAAAATGAGAGTACACATAGAGGCTATTAAATCATTAATTATGGTATGTGCTTCTTTCTCTAAACACAGACAAAACACAGTTAAGAGGTACCAGAAAGAAACAACTTTCTCTCATTTTGAAATGAAGTGCAGGATGTGAGATACCAAGTTGGAGCTGTGTACAAAGTTGTATTTTTTTTTCTGATGGAGTTTATACCAGCATTTTCCTTGATTATTCTTGATGTTTTGCTCATTATGCCATTAGCTTCTTCAGAGGACAAGGGTAAGTTGCCAGTATCCACAATAACAAAGTGTGAATGCATTTAATTATTGATATCTTAGTAACCAAGGTTCCAAAATGACGTTGTCAAAATCCATAATGATCAGACTGAAAATGTATCATCTTGTTGTTGAAAAATATGGCTCAGACTACGTGGGTTTTGAACATTCTCAATCCTAAGAAACTAAACCACTGTTTTCCTGCATTTCCAGTATGAAACATCTTTACCCAGCATTTTTCAGTCTTGAAAATTTTTATTGTTAAATGTTCTCCTCATTCTTCATTTTAATTTTAACCTTTTCTTGATTGTATTTCTAATACATACATTTCACTAAATGAACTCAGGCTTTTTTCACTAGGTGGATCTGTAGATCAGTTATAGCTAGCTCCATGTACTCCATCTTTTTAAAGCACAGGTTTTATAAACAGAATATATTTAGTAGCTGTTTATGACATACTTTCTTTCTATCTTGAATTAAGAATTTTGTTTCTCCTGCTGAAAGCTGTGGGAAGAGTGTGCAACTCTGGGAAAAATTATTCCTGAGCACGGATTTTCTGATTGCAGCCTCCCAGAGCAGGAGCTGGGGGCTGCTGGCTGTCATCCTCAGGGATGGAGAGTCCACAGGGTGGTGAAGCAGCACCCAAGGGATGCTGCAAGTGCCAGTTGTCAGAACCTTGTTATTGTCTGTCCCTGCTGCTGCTGTGTTCCCCGTCCTCTGCCCTCCTGCCCTTGTAGGAGTGAAGGATGGAAAGTGGGTAGGGAGGAGAGGATGTGTAACCGTGGTCTTGCCAGCACCGTGTCCTATGGATTTAGACCTGGCAGCCTTCTACATGTCCCATAAGGGACTGCTTGGCAGTGGAAAAGGGCTGCTTGGCACTTGACACTTTTCCCAAGCCAGTTTAGTTTTGCAAACCCAGCCATGCCCCGTTTCCAGAGAGTGTTTTTCATGGTTTTGCTGGGTTAGGCCACTGGGTTTGCCTTACTGCTCCTCTTCCCTCTTCTCCTCTGTAGCATAGCTGTGAACCTGCTGCTTCAGCACCTGATAGCTGAGGCCTCAGGGAGCAAGTAAGTTTGTAAACAAATAAACCAGAAAAGTTATCGGAATATATATTGAAATAATTGAAAGTTACTTGAGTATATATTCAGTCTACAGCCAAATTAAAAAAATAAACTAAAATTCTCTCAGTGAAGTGCTATTTACCGTTAATATATTTAATTAAAAGATACTTCTGTGTTTCATTTTTCACTCTCTCACAGGTGCCAGAGCTTTCATGTTTATTAATAGCATTAGATCAAATAATGCAGATGTTTGATTTCAGACACTGGGATATGTTGCAGGTTAATCTTTCTGAAAGGATTCACTAACACTATTTTGGCTTCATTTGTGCCATGAAGTGTTTTATGAATTGCTTTCAAAATAGAGATACTAGTGTAAGACAAAAATTGTATTTCAAGTTCTTTGAAGGTATTTTTCTTAATGTGTAAGATATCCCTTTAAAATTTTTACGTTATAGGGCATGCATTTTAGAGAGGTGCAAAGCTAGTTAGGATTCTTTCTTCCATATGCTAGAGGTTTTATTTTATTCAGTGATTATGTCTCAGAGCGTAAATGGGAGTATCTAATTTGTGCCACGTGCTTTTTCTGAACTTGCTGTTACTTCAGGTATAGAGAGATGCTTATAAAAAGAGAGGTTTGTGCTGCAGTACTTGGGTACAGCTACTACAAGGCAAATAGTGTAAAAAGTGTCTCTGTACAGAATGTAGCACAGTAGGTAACTGCAAATATATTTTTTTTTCTTTTAGCAAATAATGTTCAAGAATTGTGCTTTTTTTTTTTTTTGGTGGTAATTGTTGATGGCTGTTTGATGTTTAGGGACAAATCATCAGCATTTATTTTAACTATCCCTGTGAGAAAATGATTCTCATAAAATTAGGATTTCTTTGCTTTTTTTCACACTGTACAATGTCTGAATCAGCTCATTTATCTGAGATCATTCTTTGCATATACCCAGATGTTTGCTTTTTTTCATAATCTCCAATATGAAACAATATACTTTTCATCAGCAGTAAATATGGCCCTTGTTTGCTAAACTTCATCCCTCTTCCCTATCTCTCTAGGATTTTTAAACCTATAGTGGCTAAAAAATACATAGTTGATGTCATATAGGTAATGCTTTGTGATAAAGGAATGGGAACAGAATCTAACAGAAATTTCTCCATTATTTCTCAAATTTCCTTTGCTGTCCTGTATCTTGATAGAGTCAGTGGGGGCATGATACAACAGCTCTTAGTGTTAGAACATGCAACTATTCTTGATCTTCTCTGCAGTGGCAACCAGAGGCCCTGCTCAGAACCAGGGCCCTGTTGTACTAAATATGGTTGAAAAGCATGTAAAGATATGGGCTTTGCCTTGAAGAGCTAGCAGGATAGTTTAATCAACATGATTTCATTTTCTCAAAATGTTTCTCAAAATTTTTTACTTCTAAAAAAATAAAAGCAGTTAGTATAACATCATGTTGTAAGGTGAGGTAGACTGTTTTATAGAGCCTGTTGCCTCAGCAAAATTTCCTGCAGGGATTTTGTTCTGCATCCTGGAGTTCTTTCGGTACCTGGCCATAAAATTCTTGTCTGAATGCTGGCAGAAGACAATTTGCAAATCCTGTGTCGAACTCCACAATTTTCTAGCCAATTCTAAGAGATTTTAGAACTCAAATCTCATTTTAATTTCATGAAGAATTGGCCACTTGCAGGCACCTTTGCAAACCTCAACTTCAAAGGAAAAATACAGCTTTAAAATTATACTAATAAAGGTGAGGTTTACTAGTTTTAGATGAATGGTTATGTTCAGGTGCTTTGTAAAAAAGGACCTTGATTTTAATAAGCCATCATGTTTCAGTTCTTGCTGTGCAAGTTGTTTGAGTAAAGTGTGGAAGGTAATTTTATTTTAAACAAAAAAGCTTGGCTTATGTAAGTATGGCAGAACAAATTCACTAATCATTGCTGTCAGGGCACTGCTTGGAGAACTGCTGGGTGGCTGAAGCATCCTGAGCAAGCACCATCACTGAGCATCCTGCAGGCAGGTGGGGATGGGGCAGCTCCTCTCCCTGCACCTTTCACTTGCTGCTGGATCAAGCTGAACCTGACCCATCCATGCTGGTTCTCCTGCATCCCTTAGAAGGCAGGTGAAATGAAACAAGCTGAAATGAGTGTTTCTGTTGAGAAGTGAAATGTCTCAGATGATGGATCTGTCAGTGAAAAAGCCGAGCTGTTGAGTTAGTAAGGCCCAGCATTTCTAACCATGAGCATAGGAGGATATGGAGACTTTGTGTCACCTTTATTACACACTCTTCTTGGCATGAGGAGGCCATCAGCAGCAGTTGCAGATTGAGTGCTGGATACTTCAGGAGTTCTTTCTAGGTACTTTCAATATGTCAACAATAACTGCACTTATGTACCTTATTACTACAGATGATTGCGAAGAATTTAGGCATTAATTAATTATAACATCCTGATATGAAAGCCAAATTCTTCATTAGTATGCAATTCCATCAAATCGGTGGAGCTGCTTTTAAACATACAAGGAGGCTCATCCAGAGTTCTGCAACAGAGTTTATTGGTTATCTCAGTAATTACAGAGAAAGAGAAGGTGAAAGGGATGAAGTAGGTTGGCTAAAGTCATACAACAAATCAGAGCTTCGAATAAGCTTGAGAATCCTGACTCTCATTACAAATTTTTTACTGCTGCCTCACAAGTTCAGATCTATGGTAGGGTTTGCTTATGTTTCTGGATATAGTAGTGCTTTGTAAAAATTATAAAATTTTTCACCATCTCTTGATAATACAGTGGAACTATATATTGTTATGATTATGTTTTTAAATAGACCTATATATTGAAAAATAATTTTGCCTTCATTGTGAGAATTGTCACATAATTATATTGGTATCTCAGGGAACTTTTAGGGTAAAGTTTACTGGATCAGTAAAGTACCATGGCAGCTTTAGTTGAGGAGCTTCTAACTAAATAGGTCTGTATATAAGTTAACTATCAGTGAACCTAAGAGAAAAAGCAGTTGCTGTTATTTTGCAACATGCCTATTGCTCCAAGTGATGGTGAGAACTCTTGGAAAGTATATTAGAAACTGAGACTAGCAGATAGGACCCTTTCAGCATCTGAAAAGGCAGAATTTTTCAGTATCAAATAAGAGAAAAACTGCTTCTTCAAGGATGAACCTTACCACGAATTATAGCCAGGTATCAAATGGAAAATTTTTAATTCCCCTGGTGTCCTTACGATTTTATTGCAGAATCCAGAATGGTGTCTAATTTAAAGTAAGTTGTACATTTTCCCCATGACTTCTCAGAAACATTTTTTTCCTTTAAGCTTAATATTTTCAAGTAGACCAATTTTGCTGTTCATACAATTTGAGGACAGGGAGCATAGGAGGGGCTAAAAATAGAATTTATAATGGAACCTGGGTATGTTCTTAACCATGGCGAGACACTTATCTGTCCATTATGTTGTTGACTAATGTTAACTTCTGTGCTGCCTTTGTAATGTATTACATTAAGCTAAATGAAGCTATTGTGGGATGTATCAAGATATAGTCACGTAGCTTGCCTGGCTATTTGCTCTTGTTAGTATTGCATGTGATGGACTTTAATAGCTGTGAAGGGCTCCTGGAGTTACTCAGATCAGCAGTATATGGTTGTGTGCCTTATGTCCTTCCATGCTCCAAACTTGCACCAGCTTCAGGAGAAGTTGCACAGTGTGACAGCTATGGACAGGCTCATACAAACTACCTGAGCAGGTGTTCACATAATGGTCCCTAAGTCCTAAATTAATCTTTTTGATCATTAGAGTGGATTTGGGGATCAGTGTATGGACAGGGGTATGGACAAAGAAAGAAGACTTCTCTATGTTCTGACCCTGCCAGCTGCTCCATGGCCAACAAGACTTTTGGAGGCCCATGGATGAGGGCACACTGGATGGGGGGGTCTGGGCTCATCTCCCCCGCCTGGGGAGCCAGCCTGACCTAG
This sequence comes from Calypte anna, assembly GCF_003957555.1. Taxonomy (NCBI): domain Eukaryota; kingdom Metazoa; phylum Chordata; class Aves; order Apodiformes; family Trochilidae; genus Calypte; species Calypte anna. Next base: position 9,272,460 of record NC_044257.1, on the reverse strand, counting down.
CCCCTCCATGGGCCTGCCGCTCTGCCCTTGGCTCTGTGAGCAGGAAGAGGAAGGGCTTGGCTTGCCTTAAGAACTTTTGTTATATATGTTGAAATACATATGTTTTGTATATGTGTTGCAAATCTGTAAGATTTACATGAATGCTCCACTGGCACCAGGCAGGGTTTGCAGGGAGAGGTGGTATCAATACTCTGCTGTTGCTGAACTCCTTCCACTGCTCTTCAATTCAAAATAACACCAAATGGCTTTCACTGTTTAAATGTAAAGTAGCAATAATATCCTGGACCATTCTTTTGGAAAGCCTTTAACTATGGTTTTACAAAATGCAGGCTGTAGGAAGATACAGGCACATATTTTTGCTGGATTCTCCTTTTTAAAATTTCATTGTGTTTTCCAGATGAGGTTCTTATGAATATTTTCTTAAGGTATGTATTTTATATACATAGCTGCGGTTCATAGGTGCAGTTTTCTGTTGTGCAACATGCACATAAAATCTTTCCCTCTGCCTTTTCCTCTCCTCTCAAGATGCATTATGAAAGGCTGATACCAGTTCTCTATCAAGTTAGATCTTGATTCATATCAAGATAAGCAAGGAAATTTGAAATTCAGAGATTAGACTGCCTTTCCTTCTGCTGGCACTGTGTGTGTGTGTGTGCGCTAAGTTTTTGACCCTCTATTGCTGCAGGTGAGTTTATACATTTCACAGTTTCGTAGGTGCTGTGATGCTGTTAATCCAAAATTTCACTTGGTTTTAAGCTTGCTCTAGTGCTGCAATGGTGCGTAAATATTTGGGAGCCTCCCTCCATTACTTTTTCCTTAAAACAGTTACTTCTTTAGAAGGTTATTTAGAAGATTGAAAAATAAATTTCTCTAATATTTGTGGGCACATTTCTGTTGCTTTCTCAGTGGTATTTCTTTAATGACAGCATGACTGGTTACTTTTAGAAGTTGTATGAAAACCAAGTACTCCTCAGCCTGTTGCCAAGCATTGTTCTTCAGTATGTTTTACAAGAGGTACTTTTCTTGTTGTTTTTCATGTCATTAACATATTATTTCTGCAGACATGGTACTACTTATTTTCTGCCTTAAGGAAAGCATTAGTTCAGGAAGAAAATAGATCTATTTTTAGATCAAATTGTCAATAGAAAGAAAATAAAAATTGTTAAAAGTGTGTATGGGCACATTCCTACATGTTCAGCCACATGGTCAGTGATGTAGAGGTGTAGCTTTTCCAGGGAGAGCTGCAAATGCTCTGAAAGAAGTTGTGCTTATAGGATTATGCACGTATTGGTCTGGCACACATCGTATGTCCACACAACATATATGTTTCTTCCACAATGGGCTCCTTTTAATAGAGTTTTTATTTTCTTGATTTGACAGGCTTGCACATTTGATTGAACTTTCAGCTAAGTTTCTGAACAGAAGGTGGTTTATGACATAATTCTTCTATACGTTGCTACATCTTTTACCATATTTGCTTTACATTGTTTTAAATAAAAGAACAAGAATAACTGAACACATTGCAGAAAATGATTTTTTGTTCTATTATTCATGATACCAAAAATTATCCAAGATAAGTATATTCTGCAAAAAAAAGATTTTTTTGCAAAAGTGACTAATTTATGTCAGTCTATACAAAAAACTAGCTAATGATCCTCAGTCTAGAGAGGTGCAATGCTTTTATACTGTTTTCCCCTTTTTTTATGAATAGAATTCTAGAAAAAAAGTTCCCATTGTGTAGTACTGTGAGTTTTGTACAACCATCTTTTATCAACAGATGGCAACCAGAACATGAAAAATAATTAAAAAATAAAATGAAAAGAAGCCCAGAATGAATTAAAGTGCTTCTTTGCGTTCTGATCTGCATTTTTGGTTTAGAATTTTTATGGTGAATTGCCATATTATCTGTTATATCAGTTTACAATGAGGCTCCTATCAGACATAAAACAGATTTATAATACCATTAAAACACAATATCAAAGAATGAATAAGCAATTCAATAAAATTACAATAACACAAAGATAAAATGAAAGCCTTTTCAATAACAGTTTTATGCAAGAACATTTTGCAGATAAATATGTGTTTATAGATCTTTTAAATGCACATTTATTATACTGCTCCTAATAGAGCCACAGGGGTTAATTTTTTCTGTGTGTTGTCTTTTATAAGTGGTTCAAAAGCCAGCTGCAAAACTCTTCAATAGATTGTTTTGTATCTTTGAATTGATTTTGGTAAAGGGAGCATTTACAGTGCTACAGTATAGTTTGTACATCCATGAGTCAATACAAGTGTGCTGTGTATTGCTGTGTGCACTAGACAACCTTATCAGAATCAAGGCAATTCCAAGAAAAAATAGAAAAGAAAAAAAAGATTTTTTTTCCCAAGGGAATATGTGCTTAGATGCATTTTTCATTATTGTATCTTTACTTTAGCATTATGTTTTTAATGGGTTTCTTCTGGATCTGGTGGGGAGTCTAAACTTGGAGCTTAAAAAGGGTTATCCAAAGAACGTTATAAATGCTGTTTGAATACTTTTTCTCTCTTGCTGCATAAGGAGAGGGAGGGGTAAGGGGAAGCTAGCTTCAGCTAATGTTATGTTCCTATATGTGTTATGTCATGCAGCAGTCATGATGTCTGGCTCAGTGGTGTCTTAATTACGCATCCTGTTTACATCCTTTGTTTTTAATTTCGGCACGTAGTTCAGAAGCCTCCCGTAATCACTGCCGTCCTATTCCAATATGGTCAGTGTGGCAGGAAATAGGAGATCTTACATAAAGGTTATGAAGCTGAAATGTTCGGAAGAGCTGCCTCAGATGTTATTTTTAAAAATAATATGCGTGATTAGTCCACTTCCATCCATTATTTTTCTCTTAACTATTAATATCAATGTGCATTTATACCCTACGCGTGTTCAGATGTTAACTGAGAAACAAATCTTCTTGAACTCTCATGTAGATAAAATGTGTGTTCAGACATAATGTACAGAATGTTTTTTATGTATTCAAGATCTCTGAGAACCAGCACGATTAGCAGTGATGGCTAGAAAGCACATAGAATAAAACCCCCTGGGTCAGGCTACAGTTGGGGTGGAGGGAGAGGAAGTAGTTGATCTGC
>NC_044257.1:9261846-9266846 GCF_003957555.1 Calypte anna | reverse complement strand
AGTGAAGAGATCCACGAGGACAAACGCATGCAGCATCAGACACACGCATACAATAAATGAAAAGTAGGATTAAAATTCTGCAGGCACACCTTTCAGAGCCACAGGAATAATCTTGTCTGTACATTAATAACCATACTATATTATTATACATCTTTTCTTTTTGTTAGAATAAGAGCAGTGCAGTCAGGGAGTTAGATTGACATTGATAGCTGCCTGGAGCACATGCTAGTGGGAACAGTTCTTATCTCGGTGTTACATGCCTGAGCATCTTTGGTGCGAGCTTGAGATGAGTAGCAGTAGCATGGCAGGAGTGGGAGAGAGCCCACAGATCAGAGATGCACGTGGGTGCAACGTGCCCCACATTCCCAGCAGGGTAGCAAGAGTAACACATGGCTGGGATTTCCTCTTGGGGCAGGCGGGGAGTAAAATGATCATTCCTTTCTGATTCTGAGGACAGGGCTGTGTCCTCTGCCCTCCGTCGCTAAGTGGGAGCCATCGCTGAGGGTAGCGGGGGGCCATAAAGAGATGAGTCAGCCCTCTGTGTCCAGGTGCCTTCCTCATTTCCTAGATGCCATGCTGCAACACATTCAGACATTCATCAAGTTACCAAACACTACAACAGCAACAGAAAGTCAATGAAGGTTTATATGTCATTGCTAGTTTCCTGAGTATCCAGGGAGTGATTGACTGCATTCACATTCCCACTGTGGCACCAGTAGATAATGAGATGTATAGGAGCAGGAAGCCTTCCCACAGCATGAACATGCAGGTAGTGCATGGTGCCAGGAACATTATTACTAATGTCCATGCCAAATATCCTGGATCCTCACAAAATGCTTTCATATTTCAATACTGAGCTAGATAGTGAAATTATGGTTGCCTAGATATGGACAGCTGCTTTGGTAAGTATGTTGTACTTTGCAGATTAAATATTTTTTATATAACTGATAATGGCTTATTAAACAGCTTACCATTTCATTAACATATACGCACTGATGTTGCAGGTGATAGCAGCTTTTCTTTGAAGAATGATTTTATGGACTTTTTTTTTTAAGGAATCTGCCAAATTTTAGGGCAAGTAAATATGGTGCAGTGATGTACTGGGTTGCATGGACTACTAGAAATTGTTTTGAAATTCATTATTTTAGCTCATATGCATCATGGCATGTTTCAGATTTTACCTTAGGCGCTATCTTAGGTGGCAAAAAGCCACTGGACAAAGTCAGATCTAACAGGACAGTGTGGGGTTTTAACACACTGTGAGATGGACTCCCATTTGTGTCAATATCTGAGAGGAGTAGGAAAGGGAGGAAATGAAGTCTGTCTGTGTAAGAAAACTGTGTTTCTTCCTAAGAAAAATGACCATTTTATTGTGGTAAGGGGGAAGATCACCAACTACTGTAGAAATTTTGGAGAGATAGTGAGAGTTACAAAGGTGTCAGCTGTAACAAAGCAGAGTACAGATTGCTAAATGAGCCAGTTGGGAGATAACTTTGATGCTGAGGCAGGGTTTGGTGCCTGCACACGAATCTATGTTGATTTAACTAAAGCCATGTTTTTAAACCAGTTTAACTCTGGCTGTCCTCATAGTGATACAATGCATCTTGCATTGTACTGAATCAAAATAGGTCATTCTTGTTGGCATAAGGTTGGCACTTTTTTTTTTCAATCTAGCTGTAAGTGATCAGAAATAAATCATAGCTGGTGAAGTGCAGGTGGATACACAGTTCCAATCTGAGGGAATGATCCCATTGCCTTTAAAAAAGCTGAACAGTAAGCAGAGGAAGGGAGTGATTTCCATTAAATAGGGTTAAACAAGGCAGTTTGTCCATCCTTGTCCAAGGGTAGAGCTGTGCTCAGGAGCTGCCTTTGATCCTGCTCCACTGAACTGGCAGAGGGAGAAAGTACCTCCTGAGGGTGCTTCAGTCAGCTTCAGCAACTTGTATCTGGGATAAGCCATTGTTGTGCTGCTTCACTTTATTTAATGTAACTGACAAACTTACTTTTTAAGTGCTGCTTTCCCTTTCAGCCATGCCCTTTATTTATAAACCTTAGTACCTTATCCTGTGCCAAGAAGAATCTCCATTTGCCAAGTCCGTCTCTTTCTTTAGGATCCCTGTTGTATGTTCACTTATTTGCCTTCTCAAAAGAGGAGGGGTAGGGGTCAGTGTGTGGACCTGAATGTCCACTCACAAGTTATTGGAGAAACTTGCACAATTCTGTCTCTTTTGAGGGCCTTCCATGGAGATAAGGCCGTAGAAATACACTGTGTGCTTTTTGACTGTACCCTAGAAGGGATAATACTGATAAAAACTAAGGACTCTTGTTTTCATGTGATGTTTCTTGCTAAGTGTAGTGTGGAGTTAAGATCCAAGAAGGTTCTCTGGATCAAAGCAAGCTGCATCCTAGGTTTGAAAAGCAAGTGTAGGTGAGGGTTGTTCAGGTTACACTGCAGCTTGCTTAGTACCTGTTCTGGCTCCTGTCTCTTCTGAGGATTTACAGACAGTAAAAACGCAAACAGAAGTTAGTGGTGATGTGGTCCACTTTTCAGTATGTGCTTTTACATATATTTTCAGTACATGTTTAGGAAACTAAATTTTGTAATAAAGAAACCTACTTGAAAGGATTGTACTGTGTTGCAGGCACACTTTTCTGATGTATTAGAAGAATAACAAGCACTATTGCAACAGGAAAAAGCTTCCTTGCCAAAGGTACTTGAATTTTATTAAGTCCTACCATCTGCTTTCTTTGTAGTATTCTTAATTTAATGAGAAAAAGATCTAGGTATTTTCTCTCTGTAAAAAATACCTTGAAATTACAATTTTAAATTTTTGTTTCCAGTATTCCGTTGTTGATGGTTCTTACTGATATCCAGATCCCTTGAGTTTCTCAATGTAGCCATGTTTGAGGAGAAGCTAATTGTTTTGAGTTACTCTCTTTGCAGCGTTGATGAGATCCCACTCCCAAGTTTCATACAGGATATTTACCCCATTTTCCTTATTGTGAAGATTTTCTAGGCCACCAGGGAGGCTCCATTTTGTCCAGGTTGCTTTTTTTTGATGAGCAAAGTATATTGCAAAGACGGCAGACAGCACGTGTTTCTGTGAAAGAACACACTGCTCTTCCTTTGTTTTAAATGCTTTTTTAATATTTTAGGGCTTGTCTACAGAGAGAGATTGTATCACGTTATGGTAGGGTGGGAATTTAAAGTAGCAATTTTGAAATGAATTAAATTAATTCAGAATAAAACATCCCTGTTCTGGCACAAATTAATCATGAATAATTAATTACAAATAATTAATGAGGAGTAACTATTCGGTATTTACAAGCCCTTAACATTTTTACTTCTCTCTCAGCATCCCTGTCAGAGATCTGCTTACTGGCAGCAGCACCTCCAGCCTGTGTAATAGCAAGTAGAATAGGAAGTATTCAGTAGGACTGAAGGACATAGGTTTTTGTATTGTCACTCGTAGGTGACTCATTCTTGACTCTTGTCTCTCATTTTTGTACACAAGGAGGTTGCTAATATGTGTGATTTTGTTCATTAACCATTTTGGTTTTGCAGAGTCTTCCCATAGTGAATGCTTGTAGTGAATTTATGGACCAACTGTCACAAAAAAAGATAATTAAATTTGTGTTTCTGTACTGTCATGAGACTGTGTTGTGGAACCAGAGAGGGCACCAGGGTGCTGTCCCCTGACACCAAGGGCAGCTGGAGTGCCAGTGGTGGCCTTTGCTGTAGCTTGTAGCACCAGTGCAGTGCTGTGAGTGCTGCTGTGAGTGCTGCTGTGTGCCTCTCCTCAGGGGAGACAGAGGAAAACCCCGTGGATACTTGCTGGTGAAAGGTTGCATGTAGGAAGTGGAGGTTCAGCCAAGAGATTCAGGCTGATGGCCAAACACAGCTCGTTAGTGTTGGAGTATGCAGACTGACACGGGCACAGAGGTACCAGACCAAGCAGTTTGTATGAGCTCTGTTTGCTGTATACATGCACACAGCGTGCTGTCCTGGAGACGTGGGTGCATTGGAATGGAGTATATGTGTTGCTTGGAAAAATTCCAGAGGACAGTCAGCATCCCAATATTCTGCTTGTTGCTCATCATTCCCAGAAACTCCCCTCTCACACATGAACAGCCAAGCAGTAGAGAAGGAGCTCATCCATTTCCTCTATTGTTGTTTTATTAAAGATACAATAAATTCTCTCCATGACTGTGGTAATGTCTACCAGCACTGCGTTCAGCTTCGAGCTTGTGTGCAGAGCTGGAAATGAAGTATAAACCTGATTCCATTGTTGGGATGTGTTGCCAACACAGCACTTAACCACCACCCACCATTGACAAACAGTCTGATGGTCACATCTGCACGTCAGTCCCATAAAAGGAAACCCTGAGACTGTCAGAGTGTGAGGCAGAGCATTAGTGATTTCAATTCTGTTTTATTTTCAACTTGAAATGGAGGAAAACAGACAAAAAACAAATAAGAAAGCTAAACAGTTGCGTGAGAGCTAGCAATTTGCTGGGCTCCAAGTGACAGACACTGCATTATCATAATTGTCTCTTCTACATGATAGGACAGAAAAATAATAATGTCATTTTATTTATAGCTGGGGTGCCCCCTTTATGAGAGTCATACAAGTTTCTGCCAAGTGGAGTAGGTCAAATGACATCTTTTGATCAGGCCTGTCCAAAGAGATCAAAGATGAATGGCAGGTAATGGATATCCAATGACAAACCAAATCTAAAACAGAAATAAGGCTGCCAGAGTCTGCCAGTTACCCATTAAAGGCTTACCTAACTAAGGCAGGCTGTTTGACATGTTAGCCGACCACCTAAATCAGCCAAGCGTAGGTGCTAAAATTGTGTATTATCATTGGAAATGGCTATTATTTCCCCCGTAACATTTCTGTTAAGGCTTTGTTTGCGTAGGGCTGACCTGCAGTCGGAAGAAGTGGAGTCCTGGGTGAAGCAAAGCCTTCGGGCTCTCAGCAGGTCAGAGCTGTTCA
>NC_044257.1:9174346-9256846 GCF_003957555.1 Calypte anna | reverse complement strand
CATAAAGTATAAGATAGACATAACTAAAATAAGTTTCTACTGTGGGTGAAAGGTATTGGTAGTTAATGTGAATCCTCACAAAGCAGCTGAATTGCAAATTACAATCAAAGATACAGAAAAAAATGTCTGCTTGGTAATGCTTTTTGCCATAATCAAATACAGTCACACAAGGAGTAAAGGGCTAAAAGAGTGGCCAAAGACAAATCATCTGCTTGCGCTTAGTTTGAGACTCCTGCAAAGCTGTTACTTGAAAATACCTACATTGGGTGCAGGAACAAGGAGATTGCCATCTTACATGTCTATTTAGTCATTGGTTATATTATTCAAATGTTCTGTAGCTATACTAGCTGAAATAGATGCCCCTTCCTGATACACAGATAGATATTACATCATTGCTGCTGTAATATTCTGCTGCAAAAGGACTTTTAAAGGATTTCTAATGATAATGAAAATATTCTGATACAGCATTAAGGATTTTGCTATTGAAATGTGTTTAATGTAAATATGCTGTCAGATACCCTTCAAGTAATTGACAAGAGCAGATGATTAGCAGTGTTCTCAATAGTGTTTTTGCATAATCTTACATTTTGACAGAACTCTTCAGCGGCTTTTTATTGTCAGTGCTCTGCAATCAGTAATACTTTTTCCTTGACATTTACTTTGTCATTATAAATCTTGTAAGCGGTCATTTAACTTGTTCAGTATGCATGTAAGAATATCATTACTAACACATTTGAAAAAATGTCTTCCTGTTGAGGAACTATTGTGAAAGTAAACTTGAAAAAAAACTAAATGAAGTGGGTTGATGAGTGACTTTATGAAATAAGTACCTGTCTGTGAGCAGCTTCTTGCACATTTCAAGGATGATTTCAAAATCACTTTCTTATTGAACATTCTTGTAAAAGTCATCAAATTCACCACAGTTGTTGGATTTTTTAAAAATCTGATATTATTTAATTTAATACTATTGTTCAGTTATGATCATTTACATCTAGCTGACCCAAATTAAACTCTTATGATCCCTAAGCATTCATAATCACATACTGCATGTAACATTAATAGTCAATATAATAAACCTTCATCTTTATTGAAGCATCTCTTGTTTCTACAGCAGTTCTTTAATCTATCTCAATAGATTTCTAGTGTACAGCTCATATAGATTTGGTCAGTGACAAGGGTTAGAGTAGTCTTGTAGAACATTTACTTGTAGCTGTGAAAAGCCCACATTCATCAGAGGATTAGGTCGATCAGATTGTACCGGGATCAATGGGAGGACTGTGTGATCCCTCTTAGGCTGTAATGTGTTCACCTTCTTTGGAGAGAATTCACATACACACACATTTCTCTGTCTTAAAGCCATTTATCTCAGAATGTCAAATTGCAATAATTAACCATTATTGATCTTAAATTCAATTAACTTCATTAACACAGGTCACGATGAGGGTGCTTGTAAGGGAAAGACTCTTGACAAGTGTCTCGTCTTATATGACATTGAATGTTCACAATTGTGGCTATAAACTATTCATACTGTGCTACAGGAACATCTTTTGAAAATGGCAAGAGTTTGGTTGGTGGCTCTGCAGTGATATTTTAATCCCTTCCCTCTCATCTTCTAGTTCTCCTGGTTTTCCAGCAAATTTTCTATTCAGGAGTCAGCGAACCATTTGTTTCCAGCACATTATCTTAGTGTGGTGTTACAGCAAAACCCACCTATTCAAATACCCTTCACTTCAATAGCTAGTGCTAAATAGAGACTCATTTACAACAGTGTATATTAGTGTAGTTAGCAAATGAGTAAATCAGTGCTTCTTTTTGCTATACATACAGAGCAAGCTGGGGCCATCCAGTAGCAGTAATCCTTAGATCTAAGCTCTGCTATCTTCAGGTCCTGAGATTCATATTGCAGTTAGTAGTTGTTTTTCTTAAATGAGGGCTGGATAAAAACTGTGAATGGACAGAAAGCTTTGTTGGTCCACTGTGAACTCTTTTTTTTTTTTTTTTTTTTTTTTTTTTTTTTTGTGGAGAAACTTCATTATAAGTGTGTGTTCACAAAAGCTGAAATTGTGATTGAAATAATTTGGATTTCTCCTATACCATTCATACAGTTGTGTGGAGTTTATTGTAAGGAGCCTCTGCAACCAAAATAGCTATTTAAAAAGAGTTCAGTGGGAATTTTCAAGTTTGCAAGAAAAATGAAGGATCAGGTTGACGGTCTTTAGATATGTTTTGAATGTCACTGTAATATATTGAAGCACTGGAGGTGAAAACTTGATTTCTAAAAAACTTCTCAATTAAGGCTGCAGCTCCTGAGAAGTATCTTAATATTAGTATAGCTAAACACAGATAGAAAGCCAGTGTTCCGGCCAGTGTTTCTGTCTGTAAAACTTGTAAGATGTGGTCAGATTAGGAGCAACCAAAGATGTGGGAAGATTACAGAAAGATATAATTTTTTTCTTATTTTTTAAAAAAGATGCTTACCCATAATCGGAAGACTCTAGGAAATGTGGATAAAGAGAAATGCCAACATCAGTTTTGCTCAGAAACAGATTTCTGTGACAATGACATGGTCATTTTGTCACTACATTTGCTATTTTCACTCCACTATACAAAGCATTTACTGAAAAGAGGCAGGGCAGAAGCAGAATGGTTTGATTACTGCATTTAAAGAAACTAAAGTTCCCTTACAACATCTGTTTGCTCAGTGAAGGATTATAATAATTAAGAGCTATTAGAGCCATATTGAGAGCTTTTATGCTCATGCCTGCTTATCCTGGAGTTGGCTGTGAATCTTGTATTAGTTTGTTGAATGCCCTGTGTGCTTTTCGGTGATTAAAAGATGCCACCCAAATGCTTGTATCAAGGAGGGATTGTGTCACTGTGTGTTTTAGCACCTATTCATACAGAGAATTTTGGCTTTTTTTGATAGGGACTTATATTAAAACAAAAGCAAAAACATACAAAACCCCAAATATTTTTATTATTTGGGGATTCTAGTAAATATTTTTGCCTGTTTGAGGAAATGTGAGTCTGTGCTTAGAAAAATTCTGGAAACTAAAACCCAGTTTATTTCCCTATTCAAAATTGGGATAAAAGCATAACATGAAACTGTTTTCTCTGCTAATGAGCATTTATTTCCCATTGTAGTATGTGTTTGCATGGAGTGGGAAACTCTTCAAGTCTGTAGTACTTCACACCAGGCAACTGTCTTGGAAACCCAACAGAAACCCACTTTTGTTTTACTTTGAGTGGGTCACATTTATTCACGATGAATAATTTATGGAGCAAATGTAGGTGTTCTGTTTCGTTTTTCCTTTTGCTTATGCATATACTGATTGTATTTGTTAAACGTATGTGAAAGTTTTCACTCTATGGGGTTGCTCATGAACTGTTAACTTAAATAGTTTGTGCCTGGCTATTGAGTCCCTGGTGGGGTTTCCCTTTGGTTGGCTGCTGACCCCTTCTCATCCCTATGGATCGTGAGGAATTTTATGCTCCTTTGACTGATGTTAATTTGTAAATTGGGTGTACTTGGAGGGAGGGCATCCTTTGCCCAGGAATGTGGAGGGGTGGGGAGGGTAGGAAGAGGAAGGTGCTACATGAAGTGGGGACACTGAGACCCTGAGCTGACAAACTGAGAAGCAGGTGGGAGTTACCAGTGAGTACTCACAGTCCCTGTCGCTCATTTGCCTTCTTGATCTTGTCTTGATAGTACTTGTGAAAGGTTATCTATGTGGTGACAAGGCTAAGAGGATTTTTTCTCCTTTTTCAGCAAGATCAGCCAGAAATTCCAGGCTTACACTCATAGGGGCTGTTAAAATCTCTACTTCCCCAGGGTGCAAAGGGGGAAGGAGATTGATTCCACGAAACATGATAGCAAGGGAGGTCCTTCTGTCCATGGAGTCCATGACGTTTCTCAGCCCTTCCTCTCGATTACTGTGATCCTGCATTGCTTCTGGTAATGAGCTGTTCCCTAGCTTCCAGACAGCTGTAGTTTCTTTGTCTTTGTGTGACTGCAAACTTAGGACAAAACCCATAAAAATCTGTTTTTCCTGACCAGGTAGTCTCTGAACTGTTACTCCTATAAAGTTTCTCATAAGCATGTCATTCTGACTATACCATCGTGAAATCTGAAGGCAAGTTTTATATGAGGAAGTCTCTTTAAAAATCTACGCATAGAACTGCTTTAAAGTTTTGGGGTTTTTTTCTAATCTTCAGATCCCTTCTTGTAAAAAATTTCTTGTAGAAGGTGGCAGATGAACTCTTCAAGTGAGACAGATCCCAGCTCCTCAGACAACCCTACCCATGGAGGAGTACACTGCAGTGTGAGGCTCATGTGCTCTTCTCCACATTAGAAAGAGGTGATTTGAAATTTCATGGGTTTATAATTTTAAGAAGACTTCAGAAAAACCCTGCTGAGCAGGTTGAATTCAGGGAGCCTAGGCCCCAGGCAGAAATCAAGGCAGAGCAGAGCTTTGGAGGAGAGAGGCATGATCCATCATGTTACATCTCCAGCACAGTTCTGGTAGAACAGGCATTCACAGCATATCTGAACTTCTGCCTTGCACTAGGAGCAAAAAGCTCTTTGGAGGAGACTTGGGACAATAATTCTTCTTCCTTAAAAACCTTTCCTGTTTTCATCATTGTGAAAAGAAGTTTGCTGGCAGTCTGCAGGTTCAGCATTTTTTGGATCCCTGCAGCTTGGCTCACAGGAGATTTGTAACTCCAGGCTCTTTGTTGCACATAGTACGTGTACCTGTGGGTATTTTGCTGGGGATTTTTATCTTTAATAATTGTTTAAGGTGAAAACTGGCAATTATTTTCAATTATACGCATACACTGTACTACCATAAACACACTGTGATGAAGCAAAGAAACAGAAACACAAACTTAAACCTTCTTACATTTTGTGTAAATAGCTGTATTACATATATTAACCTAGAGGAGTTACTGAGGAGGAGTTATTTTTTAACTTCTTTGGATTTCTAGGTTTGCAACTATAAACTGTGGATAAGAATGTTTCTTCCACAGGATTGCTGTGTAGAATAAAACAGAAGCTTTTGAACACCTTAGTGTTCAATAGTGCTAAGTTGTTTCAAAGCCATCATTTAATGTTATGGCATCTTGGTTTTCAGGTGTATATTTAATGAAGGAAATATATTGATGGGAGGTTTGTGGGGGAATCTCTCATTTAATAGACATCTGAACAGTATTCCATTTTGGAAGAACAAAAACCTCTCTTAACAGAGTCAGTAGCAATTTTTGAATGCTTTCTCTCTTCATTTGTAAGTGACCTGTATGATACTTTTCATACAGCAGTGTCAAGTGAGACCTAAATCCTGTATCCTCCTTTAAAAATTCAGAAAAGCCAGGGGAATATGGAGTACTGTGACATAAGGAAAAGGTGCCTGCTGTAGATTTGCTTTGTTCAGCTCTAGATGACCCACACTTTAATGACGCACGAGCTTGTTTCTTGTTATTGTCTCTTCACTGTGTATTCTTGTCCATGTAATTCTCAAGTCTTAACACTTACAGTTGATTTGAGCCCTCTGAAGTTGCTCCAAATGTAATACCAGTCCAGGATGCTGGATTAGAGCAGCTGGCCAGCTTCCTCTGGCTGAGTTCTGAGCTCTCTGTGGCAGACAGCTGCAGTGTTTTCATGAAGGAGCAAACACAAATATCCTTCAAAGTTTCTCCTACCTAAGGATAGCCACCCATTGGATTGGATTCTATGTCACGTCCAGCCACAGATTCCCCATAACTTAATACTACACTCTTATTGGCATGAAAAGGCCACAGATTTACCAACATACAAAAAATCCAGCTAAACAAGCATTAATTGTGCACATCATATCAAATTAACATATTAAAAATGAATATTTTTGACCTTGCCAGTGGGCAGAATAATTAATCCTGCAGCAGGACTGTACTGCAGTGCGAGGTACCCGCGGCTGCAGCCGACTTGCAAGAGAAGTGCTGACCCCTCCGCTTGGAAATAACATTTCTCTCCTATAATAGACAGTCCTGCCTCTATGAAACAGAACCTTTGACCTTTCTAACAGGAATAATGTCCCTGTCAAGGTGCTGGGTAATCAGTATTGCCATGCCCGTTTAGAGACAGTGTTGTCATTTGCCACTCTTGTGAGCAGGGCAGCCACTGCTCCCTTCCTGTGCTATCACCTGATCTGCTGACGGCTCTGCCAGGCACTGAAGGCTCAAATACAATTGCAGTTACATGTGAATTATCAGTCAGTCTCAGTATAGAAATAGCTCATGTTGTGGGTGAAATGTTTGCCTTTCTTCCTGTAAGTAGAAGGCCTGTGGAGTGGGAGTTTTCTAACAGACTAATATAATTCTTTTATATGCTTTCATTTGCATTAGGTCTTTGATTGACTCCATGCACCGGGCTGGATTTCTCTTGCCTTTGTTCATTAACTTTGTGAGTAAGGTTCACTGGCACAGTCACATCATTGCTGTGCTGCTGGGTCTCTGTTGGCTTCCTCTGGACCTGTGTTCTGTCTGAGCCCCCTCTTTGCCCCCTCTCTGGTCCCACTGAAACTGGGGACTCTTTGAGGTTTCTTTCATCAATTACTTAAATCTTTCCTAGGTGGCTGATGTCTGCTTTAAAGCAGAATGGGAATGATCTTTAGGAAAAGGCTCTGTGCTGTGGCAGGAGCAGCCCTCTCAGCACTGTCTGGGTCCTACTCCCTGCTCCATTTGATGTTCTGTTCTGATCCTTTTTTCCCTTTTTCTTTTTGACTGGGTATGTAATATTCACCCTGTAAGCATTGGGAGCATTCCTACTTCTAGTCCTTTTCTACTGTTCTCTTTTTTTTCAAGTGTGAAATGCAGATGGGTTCAGGATTTTAACAGGGTTGAGAAGATTTTTTTTTTCAAGATGCACTCAAAATTAGATGGTTCAGGAAATGACCCTTAGCATTACATGATGATTTCAAACCATGCATAAATAAGTATATAGTTGGTTGTGGTCTTGGATTTTTTTTTTTTAATAGGAAGCTATTTGGTTAAAGCCCAAATATTTCCAAGTAACTGAATGGTTTTAATAAACTTCTGTAGTTAAGCATTTTTTTCATGTGCGAGGAATATTTGAATGTTTTGGTACTTTTTCAAGCAAAGGGCTTATATACTAGTTTAAAAATACCCCAGTAAGCTAATTAAAATAAAATTAAAAAGTCTTGGCATGAAAACATAATTAAAACATGACATTTCAAAAGTATCAAAATGAAATATTTGGATAGATCCAAACCAAAATACATGGGCACGACTGCATTTTTTGGGAAGTGAGAATTGTGCTATTAATTGGGTTTTGGAGACCAGTAAAATAGACATTTAATGCTATGGTTTAGTATTTCCAAATAAACTGAAGGAGGTGTGTGGATGTTGCCATGGTAGGGATGAAAACCATATGATGTTTCCATCTTTCTGCTGAAGGGAACCTCTGTCAGCTGGAGTTTGATCCAGTCACTGTTGTGCTGACTGCAGGAGGTTGCTGAGTTCAGGTCAGGCATCAGCACAGGAACATCAGCCAGGCTGTTGTAGCTACTCTGCTCTTGTATGGTACCTCTCTGGTGTCTGTGTAGAGCCTGGTGTATGAGTTTATTATTGTATATACGATATGTAGATCATTTTGGGCAGTGATGGATCACAGTTTATTTCCACTGGCAAAGAAGTGATCCATAGCTCAGTTATGAAGGTAATTGTCTCTTGTGCAGAAATTAATTGCATTATACCACAGCTCAGTGTTATGTATTGATATCAAATATGTTAATTTCATTATTGCCTAGCAGTTTAGTTAATAATTATAAGAAATATTAATGAGGGAGCTTTCTGTTCTCGACCTCTCTATGGTTGCATCCGTTTGATATCCTCACCTTCTCTAGAAAGTGAGGGCCACACCTGGGCACCATTTTACATTTTTTGTCAAATATTATATCACAGTGACACCATTGGTTAATTTTCAGGCAGTTTTCTGTGGGTGAGAAGTAGACTAAAACTTTTTTTGAAAATTGTACATTTCTTTTCTTCTTTGACTCTGGAAAACAAAAGAAGAGAAAAAAAGGAGAACCTAGGATCTGTCATTTCCATTCTTGATAACTTCTTCTGCCATTAGAATTTCCTTTACAGTTTTTTTTTTCTCTCCTCAGACTTCTGTCAAGGCTTTGAAGAGCAGTTTTACAGATGCCCTGCTGCTTCAAACATTTATGCTACACTTGAAAAATATCAAACCACGAGTATTTTTTTTTTAATAAGAAGGAAATGGCTGAGTAAAGATGACCCGGAGATGGTGTTTCTTAAAAACCAATCTTTCCACTAGGCAGTGGATCTCAGAGAAAATTTTTTCACCATCACATCCTGATTTTATTCTCCACTTTCATAGTCTTTTTGCTCTTCCTGTAGGTACTCAGCCAAACAAAAAAGTTCCTTTGCTGTGGGTGTCCTTCTCCTTCCTTCTACTTTAATGAAGCTGTTACCTTCATCTGTACTCAGGCAGAACATAGATCACCTCTATCCCCTGAGTAAGATCTGGTGGGACAGGGAAGGATCAGAGATTCTCTTGGCTGCAGATGGGCTCCTTTTCATGGGTTCCTGCATTGAATCCATGCTAGTGTGGGACTCAAGTTTGATCTTAATCCTCTCTTCTGTCTGGTAACAGTTTCATAGAGTTTTCTGAGAAGGAAACAGCCACTGTAAAGCAACATGTAGTAGTATTGCAAAACTTTTGACCATGCCTCGAGTCTGCCATTGCTGCAGAATTTGCTGGGTTGCTTTATATTTTCTTGAAGGCAAATAATTAGGTGACCAGCCCTTTGAATAAGGAGTTAGAAGCTACTGGCATAAATGCTAGTTTAGGGTGGTGTTTTAACTCTTAGGCTAAGATATTTCTCTGAGCACTCTCATCTCTTGCATAAATACTTGGTTAAGGATGTTGGGGGGTAATGTCAGGGTTCATCCCTCCAATTCCTTTTGCAGGGGAATGAGCAGAAGGGGTTGCTCAAACTGCCAGTTTATTGCTGGGTTAAATTCCGTACTGTCAGCTGTGCCTCATTTCCCGCACTTCTGGATCAAAGGCTGATGTTACAAGTTGCCTTCACAACTTGAGCTTAGGAAGTAGAACAGCTACAGAGGAGGCAGCTCCTGGTTAACACGCAAATATGCTTGATAGTTGGTGAAAAGGGCAAAGAAAGCATGAAAGGTAAATAGATTTACATTTAAATGAGCCTCATGCTGGAGGTTTTCCCTAATGTAAAAGTCAGTCTCTAAAAAACCCGTGCATGTGACAATACAAGTGTTTCAGTCCAAACAAAATTCATAAGATTTCGGCAGTAAGGGAAATAAAAATGTAAAGAAAAACAGACTAATTAGAGGCTTGATTTGGTGGCTCCAGTCCCTGGGAGGAGTTTTTCCATGGTGTGCAGGATCAGATCCCAGAGCTTTGTAATGTGATGTGGTGGTGGAAGTGGTGGTGGTGAGTGAGCACATGCTCACATGAGCATTCCATGGGCAAAAAGAGCAAAAGAGAGGTACAGTTACAGAGTGGTGTGCTGTCTCAGCCCATCACTGTGAATGAGATCTTTTTAATTCAGGCAGAATGGCAATAACCCTGGGTTTTTCTTTACCTTGTAAAAAAGGGAATTCTTCTCTGGTTTCACAACAGAGACATAGCGCAGGAGTTGCAAAATAAAAAACTGTTTCCACGAGCTGGAAAAGGCAAAGAGTGCATTTGTGTCTAAATCATAGAGTGCATGCTATCATTCCTTGCTTCCATTCTTCCTTATTCATATCACTGAGATATGGCATGATGGAGAGAAAGGTAGTTGACAGACAGTTGTTTACACATTATCGGTAGTTATTTAAAATTTCCCAGATTTGGAGAGTAATTTGCTTTGGTCTCCTTTTGTAAAGTTTTTCATAGTGTTTGGAAACATGATGGAACAAATAATTAGGATGAAAAGCAATTTGTACCTTCCATAGGGTAGTGAAAGTTTTGAATGAAATCCACCTTATTAGATTCTTTGTAATGGTTTCATTGCAGGTGAGGTGTCCTTACTACGAATTGTTGACATGACTGTAACATACATAAAATAATATTATTAAAAAGTATATTTTGAAAAAGCATAGCATAGAGCAAATCAGCACAGCTCTATTTCATTAGAGTACATATACCTGTTGGTAAAGTCTGATCTTTGTACCTCCATCTTTGAAGCATCTTGTAATGAAGTTTTTAAGAAATTTCTTTCAAACTGTGTTCTCCTCAGCATTAAAAACTGGACCCTTCCTGCATTAATTTTTTACACTGAAAATATCTGCACTGAAATATCTAGTCACTGCTGAGTATTGCTCTTATGTGATATGTTTCTACTTTCAAAGGTTTAACTTTTATTCTGAAGATAAGATTATAGCTTTACATGCTTGGAGGAAGATTCACTCCCATTTCATCCACGTGGGAGAAAATTAGTGAATATTTTGTATTACCTGAGTGAAGAAATACTCTGTGTGAAACTATAAAAGCCTGATTTCATTGTTACTTTAGCTGCTGTTTTGTCTCTTGTGTTTTCTGATAATTTCAAACACATTTTCCCAGACAGAAGTTTGCAAGGTTCAATACTGTGTATGTGATATCTACTACACTGTTCTCCATTTTTCAGTCTGTTGGTTATAGTAGGTCTTTTTGGAGTGTAAACTATTATCTTTGCAATATTGCTTGAATAAACAAGCTATAGATTACTGTATGTGTTTAAGATACATATGCTCATACATTCCAG
This sequence comes from Calypte anna, assembly GCF_003957555.1. Classification (NCBI taxonomy): domain Eukaryota; kingdom Metazoa; phylum Chordata; class Aves; order Apodiformes; family Trochilidae; genus Calypte; species Calypte anna. The sequence goes on along the minus strand of NC_044257.1, from coordinate 9,246,065 downwards.
ATGTGTTGCAGAGAAGGTCAAAAGTCAAGTGTCTTCAACTATAGAGTCTTCTGAAAATGTGGGGGTTTTTTCTAAGTTTATAATTGTATTTGTAACATATTGCAAATAAGTTTTAAATTCCACTTAATTTGGAACAGTCATGTTCTATTTTTGCTTTCTTGCTTACCTGTAAACTAAGGCTTTATATAGAAATATACTATTTTGATTGGTTAATGATACCTCTCTTAATATTTCCATTGTTTTCTTGCCTAAAGAAAAAACATAGGTAGACTTAGTATATGTAGAATATATGCACAGAACCCCATGGGGAAAAAAAAATGTTTGCTGTCATTCCTCAAGTATCCTATTCAGGAAGAGAATCTTAGATTTACATCACCAGTTGCATTCCTAGAGGCATGGGGGAAGACAGGATCCCTGTTGGGTGTCCGTGTAGCTTATGCTGAGTAAATATTGACAAAGTAGTGTAAAGAGCAAACACTTTGACATTTGTAAGGTCCACTGGAAGGTCTTGTATATATTTATACAGCAAGAATGAGTCCAGCATACCAATTTTCTTGAACTAGCTCCTGACATAATTCTGCATGGGCTTTCTTGTTGAGAAGGGGATGTTTAAATGTGAATGGGTCATTTATTACACTGATATTGAATATCCACAAATTGCTCACAGTGAGTTGTTTCAAAAAGGTTGTGTCACCTGCTTTTACCATCTTCTCCTCTAAAATATGATACTACTACTAATGGTAACTTTAAAAAAATCTCATTTTTTGATTATTGTAACTGAGGAATTTTTTACTTTGTAGAAATTTTTTATGTTTGATGTACTCTATATTTATTAAAGATTACATCTCAAAACTGTAATGAGCAAAAAATGCTTGCTTAATTTAAATTGTGAATCTGTCTGTTGAGAAATGCATTAGGGGTAGGAGAAGCATAAGACATATTAATTGACAGACAGGAACTGCTGTCTCTGAGGTTGATACAAGTAATTTATTACTTTAGAAATGAATGCCACCTCCAGAATGTGCTTCATTAATTTCAAATTTAGTTTTAATTTCAAGCTGTTGCCCCTTGAGAAGAATAAGGTGGCAAATTATGTTTGAAGAGCAGATTTTTTTCTTGCTCTAAAGAAACACTAGATTTTAACTATTTAATTTTAAATATAAATACACTTTGGCTAAAACACTTAAGCACAAGTATGATCAGCAGAAACTAACTTATATTTTCTTCTCTTCATAATAGCCTATGTTTCAGACGAACTAAAAGCAGCAGCACTGGTGGAAGAAGATGTGGAACCCGATGAAAATGCAGTTGATGGGGAGCCTTCAGCAAAATATGCATGTCCAGAAAAAGACTTCAGTAAGAACTGCCAAAGCTACCAGAATTCTCCAGCAGCTGAATTTTCTAGCCATGAAATGGACAGTGAGTCACATATCAGTGAGACAAGTGACCGCATGGCAGACTTTGAGAGCAGCTCTATCAAAAATGAGGAAGAAAGCAAGGAGGTGTCGATACCACTGGAAGACTCTACCGTATCTGATAGTTTAGAACAAATGAAAGCTGTATATAATAACTTCCTCTCAAATTCCTACTGGTCCAATCTCAATTTGAACCTTCACCAGCCTATTTCAGAAAAAAACAATGGAAGCAGCAGCAGTAGCAGCAGCAGCAGTAGCAGTTGTGGAAGTGGCAGCTTTGACTGGCACCAGACTGCTATGGCCAAAACACTGCAGCAAGTGTCTCAGAGCAGAATTCTTCCTGAACCAAGTCTTTTTAGCACAGTTCAGCTGTACAGACAAAGCAGTAAGCTTTATGGCTCTATATTTACTGGAGCCAGTAAGTTCCGCTGTAAAGACTGCAGTGCTGCCTATGATACTTTAGTAGAATTAACAGTGCACATGAATGAAACAGGGCATTATCGAGATGACAACCATGAAACTGATAACAATAACCCCAAACGATGGTCCAAACCTCGTAAACGTTCTTTGCTTGAAATGGAAGGGAAAGAAGATGCCCAGAAAGTATTAAAGTGTATGTACTGTGGTCATTCATTTGAATCTCTTCAGGATTTGAGTGTTCACATGATCAAAACAAAACACTACCAAAAAGTGCCTCTGAAGGAACCTGTTACACCTGTAGCAGCAAAAATTATCCCAGCTACTAGGAAGAAAGCGTCACTGGAGCTTGAACTTCCAAGTTCTCCAGACTCCACAGGTGGGACACCAAAAGCAACAATCTCAGATAACAATGATGCACTTCAAAAGAATTCTAATCCTTACATTACTCCAAATAATCGCTACGGTCACCAGAATGGTGCCAGCTATGCCTGGCACTTCGAGGCAAGGAAATCTCAAATTCTGAAGTGCATGGAGTGTGGCAGTTCACATGACACTCTGCAGGAACTCACGGCTCACATGATGGTGACAGGACATTTTATTAAAGTCACTAACTCTGCCATGAAAAAAGGGAAGCCAATTATAGAAGCCCCAGCGACACCAACGATCACATCCTTAGTAGATGAGAAAGTCCAGTCTGTGCCACTAGCTGCCACCACTTTTACGTCTCCTTCTAATACACCTTCTAGTGTTTCTCCTAAATTAAATGTTGAAATAAAAAAAGAAGTAGATAAAGAAAGAGGCATTGCTGATGACAAAATGAAAGACAAAGAAAAGTCAAGTGAAGATGAGGAGAAGTATGATATCTCCTCAAAATACCATTACTTGACTGAAAATGACCTTGAGGAAAGCCCTAAGGGGGGATTAGATATATTGAAGTCTTTAGAAAACACAGTTACATCGGCTATAAACAAAGCCCAGAATGGCACACCAAGCTGGGGTGGCTACCCCAGCATTCATGCTGCCTATCAGCTCCCTAATATGATGAAGCTGTCTTTGGGTTCATCTGGGAAGAGTACACCACTAAAACCTATGTTTGGAAACAGTGAACTAGTGTCACCAACTAAAAACCAGTCTTTGGTGTCTCCACCAAGCAGTCAGACCTCTCCTGTGCCAAAAACAAACTTTCATGCCATGGAAGAACTGGTAAAGAAAGTCACCGAGAAGGTGGCTAAAGTGGAGGAAAAAATGAAAGAGCCTGAAGGAAAGCTTTCTCCAATGAAACGTGCAACTCCTTCTCCATGCAGTAGTGAAGTCAGTGAACCCCTTAAGACAGAGTCCTCCAATGATGGTGGCTTTAAAAGCCATCAGAACAGCCCAGTCCCTCAGCGAGATGGTTGCAAGGATAGCCCACCTGTAGAACCTGTGGAAAATGGGAAAGAGCCTGTTAAGTCCATTGTAAGTTCTTTAAGTAACAGCACAGCTATCATCACCGATCACCCTCCTGAACAGCCATTTGTAAATCCATTGAGTGCACTGCAATCTGTCATGAATATTCACCTTGGGAAGGCAGCAAAGCCATCTCTGCCCGCTTTGGATCCAATGAGCATGCTTTTTAAAATGAGCAACAGTTTGGCAGAAAAGGCTGCAGTGGCCACCCCACCTCTACAGTCCAAAAAACCAGACCACTTAGACCGCTATTTTTATCACGTCAACAATGACCAACCCATAGATTTGACGAAAGGCAAGAGTGACAAAAGCTGCTCTTTGGGTTCAGCGCTTTTGTCATCCACATCGACATCTTCTGCTTCTTCTTCATCTACAGTGACAACAGCAAAGACATCTGCAGTCGTGTCATTCATGTCAAACTCGCCGCTACGCGAGAATGCCTTGTCAGATATATCTGATATGCTGAAGAACCTGACAGAAAGTCACACATCAAAATCTTCCACACCTTCCAGCATATCTGAGAAATCTGACATTGATGGTACCACAATAGAGGAACCAGAAGAGAGTACACCAGCTCAGAAAAGGAAGGGACGTCAGTCTAACTGGAACCCTCAGCACTTGCTCATATTGCAGGCCCAGTTTGCAGCTAGTTTACGGCAGACTTCAGAAGGGAAATACATCATGTCAGACTTGAGCCCTCAAGAAAGAATGCACATTTCCAGGTTTACGGGACTTTCGATGACCACGATTAGCCACTGGCTGGCCAATGTGAAATACCAGCTCCGAAGGACGGGGGGAACTAAGTTCCTTAAAAATTTGGACACGGGGCACCCGGTGTTCTTTTGTAATGACTGTGCTTCACAGATCAGAACTCCTTCAACTTACATCAGTCATCTTGAATCGCATCTGGGTTTCAGGTTAAGAGACTTGTCCAAACTGTCCAGTGAACAGATTAACAATCAGATAGCACAAGCAAAGTCACCGTCTGAAAAGCTGGTGACGTCCTCTCCAGAGGAAGATATCGGAACTTCTTATCAGTGCAAACTTTGTAACAGGACTTTTGCAAGCAAGCATGCTGTTAAACTTCATCTTAGTAAAACACATGGGAAGTCACCAGAGGATCATCTTCTGTATGTTTCGGAGTTAGAGAAGCAGTAGCATTTGCTTTTGATTAAAATAACTGTAATTTGCTTTGAGGAAATCTGTCAAAGACGCCTTAAAGCTACTGTTTAGTTCTTGGCACATGTTCTTATTTTAACTCCAGAGTTGCTCTGGGCTGAACTGTTTTGTATAACTGTACAGTGTTTAAATAGAGGTGCATAATCAGCTGTTGTTACTGGTAAAATATGAAGGTTAAAATGCAGTGGTAAGTGTTTGGAACTTTGTGTAAATTGGATTTAGTTGCTGTGCATCCCTCTGATGCATCAAGCTGCATGCATTAACAGACAGTTTAATTAAGCATTTATAACTAATTCTGGTGCACTTTTTTCATGTGACCTAAGTGTGCTGGTATTTCTCACCCTATAATCTTTAGCCCTCTGAGTACTTTGAAGCACTTTTGCATTAATTTGGTAAAAATATATGGATATGTTTTTTTTTAAACCCTTACCAGCTTAGTTCCGATTACTAATATGAACCTCCATTTATGCAGAGGTGTCTCACACCTTGAAATTTAAAAATATAATTTTCACATTGAAACATAGATGTATATATTGTATAGATTTCAAAATCTCTTATAGAAAATGTGATTGTGCTTAATGCCATTTTCTTTTTTCTTCAGCTTTTTTAGCAACAGTGGGGTTTGTACCTGATAACCCCAGGTACAAACTGTACCTATATATAGTGTAAATTTCATTTTTTAGATCTAACATTTTTTCTTTTAACATCCGAACATTGTAAATTATATGATGAAAGATACCACAGATATCATTTATAAAGTATTCAGAAACATTATTCTTAAAGCAAAGTATGTTTTGTTGTGTTTTACTATACAGTACATCTATATTAATAGAGGTTCATGTTTAAATTATACATATTTATTAGTGTTGCTATAATTTGTTTTGTTTTGTTTTCTGAAACCGTCTGAAGAAACAGAAGCCACGGACTGCATTCCTGGCATGCATTCTAACTGTTTTGCACAACATGACTTTTAAAGGTATTTATTAGTAAAGAAATAAAATAAAAAGAGAAAATTCAAAATAAACTCAGTGCTCAAAGGGTTAAATCTATTTGAAAAACTTGTACTGTATTTCCTAGACATTGATAAAGCCTTTAAAATGTTTGTACTGTAATACTTTGCTTAAAAAGTTACGAGGCATTCTGTGATATAACCTCTTTTACTTATTTATAAGCACTCTTGGTTGTTATTTCCTATTGTAGAATGCCTTTTTATTTCAATTGGTAACTTTCTGTTTTGTTCTGCCTAATTATTCTCCCAAGATTCCATACTGCAGCTTTATCTTTAGGCATATGAAAGGTAACCCGTGGTTACCAGCACACTAAGTGATTCTGTTTGTCTCCATTTTTGGCAGTTAATTTGCAGAAGTAACTGACAGCTGACACCATATGAGAATCTATGTATAAAATATTGGCATGTAAACAGCACAGACACTGTAATGCACTCTGTGCCCTGTTTTGTTGTTGACAATGAAGCACCATTATATGATTCTTCATATAACCTTTTTTTCTACAGCAGCATTAAAATTGTCTTTTTGCTATAATTTTGTGTTGCGTTCACAATTATGTCTGAAATGTGCTACGACTAACGAGCACATTAAAATTAAATTGTATGCTATCTGTTTATGACTGAAGCTTGAGTAGGTTTCTTCATCTGCCAGGTGCTGGCAGTCAAAAGCTGCACATAAATCACTGGAGTTTTAGTGAACTTTAGCATTTAAAGAGCAGGGAAGCACTTATTCAAAGGCTGCATTAACAGATTATTTTTTTTTCCCCTGGAAAAGATAAATGAGCATTATAATGCCTTTTTAAAACGTCAGGTAAGGCTGACTGTGAAGATGGGATTTGTAAGCAACGTGTGGCAAAGCAGATAGGTGTTATTCATATGTGCTTTCAGACCCAGGCACTGGTACTCCCTTGCATTCTCCCTGAATATACTGAGCAGAGCCTGCAAGTTGCACTGGTGGGTATTTCACAGCTTAGAGAATCCCTTTCCACCTACCCAGCATTTTCCAATGACAGGAGTAGGAACCCGAGACTGCTGACTTAAAATAAACTTTGTGATTTGGAAGTGAGTCCTCTTAGGGCCCTAAATGTTGTTGTACAGCATTCACAGAAGACGGGGATGAAAAGAGGAATAAACACATGCCAAACAGAGGCAAACAAGCAGAAGCATTTATGTGGTAATGGCAGACTTACTGGTGTTGACAGGTCATCCCATCAAACCCACTGAAAAACAGCTTGCATTTCTGAGGCACCTATATTACTATGCATGTGAATCATGTCTCCCCAGTTAGGTGAACTCAGAGTTTGGTGATGGTTATATGGGAACCAAAATCACCATTTCAGTACTTAAGAATCACATTTTAAGGAATAACTGGTAACTATACAGTTATCTTTCTCTATTAAAAAAAAAATCCACTGTCTTCCAGTAAGCAGCTAAATAAATTTTTTCCTTCCTTCCATGCTTCCTTCCATCTTTCCTTCTGTCTTTCCTTCCATCATTCCTCTTTCCCTCTCAGAAATGTCATGGAGTGTTCTGTTCATTCTATAGCAAACACTGCTAAGCAGGCCTAGTGAATGGGATTAATGATTAGGACTCTGGGTTTTTTCCTCCTCTTTTGGCTCACAGTTTTATCTGATTTTAAGGTCATTTGTGTGTCAATGTTTATGGCCTCAGCTCAAATTCCCCCAATAAAAATTGCAGCGTGCCGTTTTGCTGGTTGACTGGATCATCCCAGGAGTCCCCCTTGCTTGCTTAGGAGAGGCAAGCTGAAGTCTTTCATGAAGCCTCCTGGGTGGCTTTTCACATTTTTTTGCAAACAGGTAATCTCAATCTAAATGCAGCCAAACTTTTTACCTTTACAGCAGACAATTCATCCTTTGCAAATTTAGCAGCTTAAATATAGTATTTGGTTGCAAACCAGAAATTCACACATAAGGAGACTGGCAGATTATTGCATATATTGTCAATCAATGTATTTTTAAGATGTGTCATTGATTTATAATAGTAACGCTAAAAGCTCTGTATGCAGTTATCTGGGACACAGACAGAGTAAAAGAGACTACAGAGTTTTTGCAGTGTTTCTACTTATTCTTAAAATATAGATAAGAGGTTGATGATTGCAAACACCAAATACCACTGATACAGCTGCACCTAATTGGTAAAAGTCAGTTCCTGGGCCTGATTTATCTGGTCTGAATGTGGAGTGAGGAGACATATTGAATAAGAATTCAGCAAGCAGCTGTGTCTGTTAGTGTGCACCAGAAATGACTTTTTAATACATTTTTAAAATGTGCTTGAAACTTTGCAAATGAATGGTTAGTCAAGATCTGCATTTCCCAAATTTATTAAAATAAAGTTCAGCTTGCATTTCAAAACCTCCAGGACTGGCATACCAATGTGCTTTCACATTATAAAGAATTTAGAGAATCAATGAACTAGAATAATGTTCTTTTCATCCATACACTGATATGTATATTGGCATGGTAACTATTAGTGCTAACTAAATCACCAACCTAGCTCTGTTAAGATAATTTTTTTGCTATTAGACAAATGTGAAGGTGTGGATGCAGGATTTTAAAATACACATCTGAGTTCTGACTTGTGCTTTGCATTTTATATTTTGTTTAGGAATATGCAGAGTGAGAGAGAAAACAAAATGCCTCAAGAAAGAGTTTAAAAATGAAATTGTGATGGGGTGGTAAGAGCCTTAAATCACAGGTGTATAAAGGTGACCCTGGTCTAACCCCACCCAAGTAGTGGCTTGTTGCAGTGTACTGTATATCTTCCAGCCATCACATTTACCCAGTATCTTAAAATAACATTTGTGATAAATGTGCAATTTAACTAATTTATGGTGCTATGATGTGCTCAGGGCTACATGCAAGATGAAAATCTTAAATGGAACTTGAACAGCTCACTTCACAACAAGAAATCAATATGCCAGATCTTAGAGAGCTGTTCACTGGAGTCAATGTTTAGGGAAAAAAAAAAGCAAAAAAAAAAAGTCCAACAAAAAAAGTCAGTGAATGTATCTTTAAGTTTTACTGAGTAAGAAATCTATAATTAACTAAAATATGACTTTTAAGCTAGAATAAGGAACTGTTTCTAAACCAATAATCTTTCTAGAGTCTTCGTTCCCTTTTATTTTGTACTAAAATTCATAGTACATTGTTGTAATTATGCAATTGCTTTTGTGGTGAACACTATGCATAGTTTTTTATCCTAACCAAGGGAGATTAGTGGTATCAATAGGGGAATTATCTGTTGCATTTTAATATGGCTGTGTACCTTTCTATATAAAGCTAGAGGCAGATATGACTGAATTTTACAACAGCAAAAAAATTTGTCTGTATTTTGAGATTTTTTTTTGACCTGTGGAAGCCAAAGAGGTGACTGTGAGGTGCCAAGTGCACAATGCACCTTCAGAGAGCATTATATATTTCTTTAAAAATTACAAATTATTGCACTTATTTTTGTCTCTTTTGACTAACTCTTTGTTACAGTACTATAGTGGAGCTTTGTTAGGAAGTCTCTGAACTGTCCTTTTAGGAAGGAAAAAAAAATTCTTAATACTTGACTGGACAGTTACCATTTCATCAGTGGAAATACAAATGTGTAACTCCCTTGGGTACTGCTAGTAAATACATATAATCTCCAGAAAAAAGAAAAAACAAAAAAAATCAAAAAACCCCACAGTAAATTCTCTTCTCCAGGGACTTAGTGCCAAGATGTGCCTTCCAGCCCTTGGTTGACCTGCTGTAGGTAAATGAGAGAATATGAAATAATTACGGTGCTGCCATCTCAAAATATGAAAGCAGCTCTGCTTTTCGGGGTGTGGTAGTAGTGAATTTTGTTCAGTTTCCAGTAATTACCCTATAATAATGAAAAGCTTGTATATGTTTAAGATTATGATACTCCAGCCCTCACTGACGAATATTTGCATAAGAATTCAATTTTTTTACCAGTGAGGGAAGAAAGAATCAGGGTCATTTACAGAAGGGAGCAGAATTATGTATTAATGCATCATTATACATGTCTGAAAGCCTTGGAATAATCGGTGAGGCTACAATCTGTTATCAGGCCTTGGTTTGGGGCAGTAATTTTAACTAAATGTTCAGCATGAAAAAGATTACCAAGTTTTACTAATACATAGCTCATTCTGTATTCATTAGCACATACACAAATACAGTGATTATGGTACATAAATTAGTTTTCTACATGTAAAAAACAAATCTTTCTTTAGTATCCAGCTTATATGTTAGGGTAGTGATGTTTGTTGATTTGGTTTTCAGCAGTATATTACAACATTTATGTGGTACACATTAAGTTCCTCAGCAGCTGTTGCTTGATTCACTTCGCCTTATTTATAGCTTAAAATGCACTTCTGGTTAAATAATCTTTAACAGAATTAAAATCAGATTTTTTGGGATAGATGGATATGTCTGGACCAGTCACCAAATTCATATATATAACCTTTATTAAATGAAAATATGCAACTGTAAATCATACTTAGATACTGATGTGCCTGTCTTTCATTTCAGGATGTTTAAAAGGTAAAATTCAAAATTACAACCTAAGGCAGCAGTGCTAAAAAAAAACCCTAAATTTTTACATAACAACATTTTCAGTGTATAACAGTTTTAAAATGCTTAGCCTATTTAGAGAAATAAATAATGTTGTAGTAGAGCAAGCAAAAAGAAGTAAAAAATGGCAGTGGCAGCCATGGCCCCATTTCCCAGTGGGACAGTGGGGGCAGGTGGTAGAGCTGGTCAGAGCTAATAGCAGCACCATCCATACCTAAGCAAAAATGATTATGTGCCCATCACATCACCTGCTGGGTATTTCTAGTGTCACATGAGGGTGAAGATGGGCATTTCTTCCCTGATAAACTTAAACTTCACAAGTGGCATACTGTAACTTTATTTATAACCAAATGGTAAGCTAATTTTCTTATTTCGTACCTCTTGGTGCCTGAATTAAGGACTTTGATCTCCAGGGAAATAAATTTCAAATGATTTGGCACTGTGGAAGATCCTATATTAGACCTGTCAGCCCCATTCCACTCCCTGTGGAGAACACAGTGTCCATCTTTTCTTTTTTTTTTTTTTTTTTTTTTTTATTTTTTTATTTTTTAAATACCACAAATCTAAATGGAGAGAGGATCATTTTTAAACTTTGGTATAAATTAACATGGAAAAATACTTCTTTATTAAGCCTCAACATATCACATTCATTCTTGCATGGTAGGAAACTGGGGACGTGTTTATAGCCATCATAATCGTGAGTTAGTGACCTTTCTTGCCAAGTGAAATGAAATTACTTGAAAATGGAATTCTTTTTAATTGGCGCATTTGAAGGTGGTGGGGAAGGAAGGGGATTTGTTCAAGTGTGTGTATGATAGAAAGCCTGGGAGGGACTGCAAGGAAAGCCTGAAGCCTGTGCTCAGCTCTGAACCTGTGCAGAGAGGGAGAATGAGGTAGGTGTGTCAGAAAGAGGAGTCATATTCTCTGCTTCTTTTTTCTTTTTTTTTTCTTTCCTTTTTTTTTTTTTTTTTTTTTTTTCTAAACTAGAGGTACAGTGACTGCAGTCACGCCTCAGTGACCATGAAACCGAGTCGGCAGAAGCTGAAGGACTCCGCTCCTGAAAGCCTCATCAGGACTTGTCATCGCTCTAATGAATATCATTTAAATTGCTTTGTATATTGGTGGAGTTTGGATGTCGATTTAATTTGTGCATGTGTTTGAGTTCTTCTGCTTGGCTAGGCTAACAGAGAGCAACAGCCTAATGAAAAGTGAGTTGGTGACAGCGTGATGAGCCCCAACCCAATCAAATGTGTTTGAAGGGCTGTTTTGACAGGGATCTTAAAAGTAGATCTAGAAAAGAGGAATAGTGCTTCAGTTCAGTACAATTGTTTCAGGCTGAGATTACTGCTTTTGATACCTTTGAATGGCTACAAATTTTGTGTGCATTCTAACTTACGATGAAACATGAAGTCCTCACGGGACTGTGTTTAGAATAGGCCAGAAGAACAGGTTCCCCCTATTAAATGTCTGGAAATTGTTGGAGTTAAAATACCACTTAAAAAAAAAAATAAAATTATGGAGGTGACCAGTAAATCACAAGCAGAAAATGGCTTAACCAGGGGTTACAGTGTGCATCTGCGATGTTTCCTTGCACAGGGCAGACAGGAAGCTCATCAGGAGATGAACACTGGAGGGCAGGGGCCGGGTGGTCAGGGCCAGCACTGGAGCAGCAGAGAAGGGCCAAGCAGATGGAGAAACTCTAAAAAATATATTACAGTGCTTACCAGGGACTGGGGATAGCCTGGGGACATGAAAACCTGACCAGCAATGACTGGTGCTTGCTGTGGAGAGGGAGAAGGGTGGGGCTGAAAGTCATTCTCTCCAGAAGGCTGTGGCTGTGGGGTATGGAGAGAGGAGGTTCCCTGGAGTACACAGCCTGGGCTTGCCCCCTGTGGCAGGGAAGCCAGACCTTCAAGGTGGCTGGGATGCTGCCCCCACCACACCATAAGCCTGTCTGGGTTGCAATGTTAGCAGCATAGACACAGTTTCCCAAGGTGGTTACTATAAGTCAGTAAAATAGCCCCAGCAAGCCTAGAGTAATTCTTCCCATCTCTAATAAAATGCCCACTTTTTGCCTCTCACAGATGCATTTGGACGATGAGGGAGAACTGTTTCCCAAACTGTTTCCCAAACAGAGCTGCTGTCAGAAGGGGGAAATAAGAGACTAGGTTTTTCCTATCTTCTCTGAGGGCTACAGATAGTAGCAGTACACATGGTAGCCTGTACTTCACAGGGCTTCAAAATGGGCACCAGAATCCTAAGCATTAAAAAAGCATAAATTTCAATTTTAAAATTTCATGTAAAAACCCAACAACAACAAAAGACCATAGGAGTCAGGTTAAAAGAAAAATCTGCTGTCCCGATACTCTTACATAAGAGTTATTTAATACATCAGATAAATTGTTCAGCAATGGTTCATGCAAACAGACCCTCTATAATTCTGCCAAAGTCAGTGAGATCAATGAGCTCTGGTGAATGAATGTGGCACTGACTACTCAAAAGAAAGCACCTAAGGGCAGCTGTAACTTATGCTGATTTCATAGCTCCCATGATTTCAAAATATATGAGATTCTCCAGCTTCCTCTGAACTGAATCCATGTATTACCCTCATGAGGTGCTTGCTCCTGTTTTGGGAGTGAACATGACCCTTTCCTTCTTCTTTGGCCCAGAGTTTGCAAATGCCATATGCTGCTTCTTTATGCAATAAGTGTTTTAATACGACCATCACCCCCAAGACAGACCAGTCTGATCTAATCAGTGATCTGTCTAATCAATATTTGAATGACAGGGCTTCACTATGTGTCTTAATTCCAACAAAAAAAAATTGGGCACAATATGAGAACACACACCAAAAAAATGAAAATAAACAGAATATGTGGTATATGTAACTCTCCAAGCAAGACACTATAGGATTTTAAAAAAGAGCACAGGTTCAGAGCATGTATTTGATTATTTACTGTTATAAACTAGGTATTAGAGAAGCACAGAGCACACGCTTGTACTTCTTTAGTAGGGCCTTTATTAAAAGCTCTAGAAGAGCTTGCAAGGAGGGAGAGATGAAAACAGTGGTCTTGTCAGCTCCGGGGTCTCATTAGTGCTTCTCAGGAAGCACTGAATAGGAGGCAAAACCACACCAACCCACAGGTGTGGGCACATTATAGTGTAAAAAGTTCCCATCCCATAGAAACCCTCTCTCCACAGGTGATTCTCCCTCTTAGCCTTTTTCCTGCACTCTGAAAGCTATTTTAACCCTTCTCCTGCTGCTTGCAGCCCAGAGCTCTGCACACCCCTCTCTGTAAGCATCATGCTCTGCAAACTCATTTTGCTCCTTGTCCTCCCAAACCCTTGCTATAGACCATTTGCTGTGTTTGCTTGCAAACCTGTTCAGACCTCTCAGAGGTTGTATGGGGGTGACAAATGCCACATCCAGCACCAGAGCACTGAGGCTTCTGAGCCACCTGTGTCTGCAGGGCTGTTCCCTAAACAGAAATGCTCTGCTGGGAATTCAGGCCACCTTACAAATAAAAGAGAAGATCTGGTGGCCACATGGAAATTCTTTTAAGCTGGTCAGACACTTGGCAACATAGCCAGGCACCTGAAAATGTAATACTCTGGCGAGTAGCTGAAGCAGCTGTGCTACCACCTTTGGCTGAGAGAGTCCAGACAGGTGATTCCTCTCAGCTGCTCAGCACCCCAGCTGCAAGCCCTCTCCCGGAGCTGAAGACCACAGCATCCCAGCTTGCAGCCCAGCATCCAGAGATCTCTCTTCACACTTTTCTCTATACTGGAGAAGGCTTTCTGATGGGCTGAGCAGCTTCCCAGCATCTGGCATGTTTTCCTTCTGAAGCCAGGTAGTGGGTGACCTCAGCTCAGCCCAGACCCTACAAACCCCCCAACCTTCTGCCTTCTGGGGAGCTCATCAGCAGCCTAGGAGCTTGGCACTCCTCAGCTGGCAGCAATTTAAGTGTAAGTGCTGCTTGTTGGACTTTGTGGTCTTCAGTGAAGAAGGTAAGGCTCAAGAGTCAGTACTTGTGAGAAGTCTGACTTGCTGATCTGTTGAAGAAATCTTATGCTCATTTCAACATTCAGACTGAAATGAAGATTTGATACATTATTCTTTTGCTCTTAATTATAGGCTGGTTTACCCCCTGTAACTTTGGCATCTATGTAACAGTGAGTATACAGACTTTTTTTTCTCCCCTGCTGTTTTGTGTTGGTCTCTTCTGCTTACTTGAAATTGCTTTGCTTTTTTGAGAATTGGAGAGGAAAAAAAAAAGAGTTTTTAATAGTATTTTAAAACAGCTCAGCTGAGATTTTGTATATTTTTAAGTTGTACAGTAAGACTGTCTATGCAACAGCTCAGAGAAGCAGCTTTTTATTGTTTGTTGTTGCTTTGTTGCTGTTAAGGCAAAGGAGTTGGTTGATGTGGCAAGCAGGTGGCATGACAGTAAGTGTACATGACAGTATATATGTAATACCATTTTCTTTAAGGAAGCTTGTATGCTATTTCTCATTGCTGAGCTAAAGGTCAGGGTGTCAGGTGACTCCTGCAGCAAGAAACAATTCTCCAAGCTGCAAAACTTCCGCTAAAGTTGGTGACATTAAGAAAAATGGAGGCAAATTGGAGAGAATCCAGAGAAGATCAACAAGAATGATTAGAGGTTTTGCAAACGTGACCTATGAGGAAAAGTTAAAAGAATTGCATTTGTTTAGTCTAGGAACCAGAAGTCTGAGTAGGGACATGATAACAGTCTTTAGCTATGCTTTAAAAAAGCTGTTAAAAATGGGTGCTGATCAAGCACTGTACATGTCTACCAAGGGCAGTTTGACTTGCAGCAAGGGACATGGAGATAAGATTATCAAGGGAAACAGAGCTTTCACTACTGCTTGAGCATGGAGCAGCTTATAGAGAAGGAGTGCAGTCACCGTCACTGCACTTGGTGACAAACTGACACGGGTGTTCTTGACCTATTTGTGCTGCAGAATAAACACAAATTGAACTTTCAGGGCTCCTGCAAACTACAGGCCTTTTTAAACATTACAGGTGTGCATGGCTATTGCAGAGAGTACACTTGTAATCTGCAAAGTTGTCTCCTTTCTTGCTGTATATTGGTACTATTTGCATTTTAACTATTTTGATGTAATTTTCCTGTTCCTTCTGTCAATTGTTCATCAGTATTTCTTGTGCTGCATAGGAAGAAGAACTGGCTTTCCCTCTTTTAGTAGAGAGAAGGACCTACATGGATTAGCAGGGTCTTTGCTAACCACTTATGACAGGCAGTGAATGTCCCTGCATTTTGCCATTTTACACTGTCACTGCCTTCTGTGCTCAGGTGAGGCTGCACTCCTGTAACACTGGTAGGCAGAGTTACTTTAGACACAGCTTCATTTTTTTGCTGGCAGAGGTGTTAAGTTTTCTACATCAATCATATGACTAAGTTGCTTGCAACTCGAAAAAAAGGACCCTTCAGTTTTTCTCTAATGGCAAAAACCTTTTCAGTGTCTCAGTGCAGATTTGAGTTTTCTCAAATGAGCTCTTTCATTTACACTGGTAATACCCACATTGTGCAGATAACAGACAGCACCACTTAACCCTATAATATGCAGTACAACACATCCTGCAGTACAGCTGCAGTCCTAGCTATTCCTCAGGGAAGCCTATTATAGCAGCACAATCCCATGTATCAGTAATAAAGTGTTGCAGAGACTCATAGGAATGTTAATAAGTTTGAGATAAATACTGCATGTTAACATGTGAGCCCTGTTACTAAATTTTACTCAAATTTAGCCCTCGCTGCTCTATTTTCAGCCAGGGCTTACACTTTCATAGGGCTTCTCCAAGTGTAGCCATTAAGAGCAGTACGTGCCAAAGCAACTAAGGCTGCTGGAGAAGTTCTGGAGTTTCCAAAATATCTGAAGGGAATGGACTCATGGGAGACAGAACCCATGGGAGTTCCCTGTCTAGCAGGAGAATGGCTGAAGACCTGGTGAGCTAATACCCCTCCTCAGGCAGCTCTACCAGTGGCAAGGTCTATTGCAGATACAGCACCTTGGCATGCACTGAATAACACTGAATTTTTGCCTTGATCCTTGGTGGCCAATGTATTCCAGTTATTACACTTGACTTAAGGCTCATTCTGTAAGGAAATGCCTCCATCTGCTTTTCATACAAATTTTTAGAACATTTGGGATGTTCTGCTTTTAACAAGTCTTGGCCAGAGAACTTGAGAATACTTTCTGGTGTGTTTGAAAACTGGGACAATTGTTTTGATCTTGTATGTTTTGTTTGTTTTGGGGTTTTTTGGACAGTTTTTGTTTGTTTCTGTGGGATTGTTTTGGTTTTTTTAATACGTAGAGGTTTTTTAGTATCCTTAAGTATACCATCTCTCTTCACCCTTTGGTAAAGGGCCTGCATAGAGTATCTTCTGTAGAGTCCCACTTTGCAGTGTGCAGAATCTAGACTCAAATATATATTCAGCCATCAAGAAATGGATACATCTGTCATCTTTTAATCATAGGCTGAGTGAGGAACCAAGAGACCATGTAGGTGTCCTGTGAGGAAGGGGAAAGGCCAGGGAATGGGGAAGGAGAAAGATTTGCTTAGCAGAGTGAGTCCAGGCATGGAGAAGACTGTAGATCTGTCCAGGCTCTGGCAGGGGTGGAACAGGGTTTATTACCAGAAACAATTGCTTTACAGCCCCCAGTTAACAGGGGAAAATGAAACTACTGAAATAATGGGGTTAAAATTACAGCTAAACTCATTATTTGAGTAATGTCATTCAAAGTTTAGCTATTGCTTAAGGACTGATGTTACTATATATGATATTTGAAGCTATATCCAGTAATTTTGGGTCTTGTACTGTCCCCACAACCATCCTGAGAGATGATGTTTTTGTCAGATAAGGTCCTTTGAAAGGACAGAAATGAAAGAGTAAAGACAAGAAAATAAAACTTTTTATGTGTTTCAATTAAAAAAGGAATGAGATGCTACCTTGCAAGTTGTTGGCCCCCTGTGACATAAGTTGCTCTTGTCCTGGGCCAGAACCTGAGACACACAGACTCCCTTCAGCTGCAGATTCACCACTGTTGAGATCCTTCCTATTTTGCTTACCCCCCCTATGTGGGTAGTAAATTGTACCTTTATACTGATCCATATCACTAGCAAAATATTTTAGAAAAACACAAGCAGTTTTTCTAGGGAGTTACACTGTTCTAGCATTGAAACTGTAACACAAAATAGGGGTTACAGGAAATTAAATTTATTTTTTTCCATTCTCTCGGGTGGATTGCATATCACAACCCTCCTGTCACTAACAAATCTACTGTTAAATCCATCAAAACTGATCTATGTTTAGCTATTGATTTTATGCATATTATTTTGAACAGAACATTTATTTGGCTTAAATTTTATTTTCAGTGGTGAAATGTATGTTCCAAATGCAAGTGCAGATGATTTGCTAGGGTTTAGTTAGGAGGAATGTGGAATGTTAGTGTACAAAGATATAATAACAGTGCTATTAAAGCCAACAACCCCTTTTAAAGCAAACATACCATTAAAATATAGGAACAGTTTATAGTGTAAATAAAATTGAGGACATGGATTATTTAAAGATAAAAATTTTAGGGGTATCTATGAGAAAGTTGAATAAAAATGTATTTAATTGCACCACTTTTTTTTCTCTAAAGTGAACTTCAAAAATGCAAATAAAGGATAATAGTTTATGGGCAGTAGGAGACTGCTACACGGAGAGTGATGTTAGAAATCCATTTTACTTATGGAGATGTATAATAGTGATTTGATTTTATTTTCTAATCTGAATCAGATTTCAGGAAAAAAAATAAAAATTGTGCCTAAACTTGTAAGTGGCAGAATTTATCTTGCTTGTGAATCCATACAGTGGAAAGGGAAGCAAGACATTTGCTTCTAGATCATTCTCCTTGTCTGAATGACAGATACAATAATTCCCTCTATTAGCCAGATCCATTGTCTTTATTTTGCACAGAAGTACTGTATTGCTGAGGTAGACTTCCACTGCTATGCATATTTTAAGGGTTATTTGGCAACACAAGTAAAGCTAAAAGTAGCCTCTTAATCTAATTAATTGACATTTCTGAATCTTGCTTTCACAACAACACATGGTTTCATGTTCTGGGTTTTAGCACTTGTCAAGCTTTTTTGGAGAATGTTTTGGTCAGAATGACAAGATAATTTGTGACTGAGGCTCCAAGCTAGAGAAGTGTTTAAGGCTATAATGATTTATTATCATCACAGAATAACAAAATTTACAAAGCGTTTCATCAGAATTTTTGAAATAAGTTTGCCACCGTGGTAGAAGCATGCAGGGAGGGGGATGTCTTCCTACACAAATGCCAGTGTGACTTACTGGTAATAATTACAATGTTAAATTTATTTTGGAGCTTTACTTGACAGGCTTGCAGCACGGTTAGAAAGAGGTGAGAGAATTGTAACAACCAAGAAGGTAAAACTCTGCCTTTTTTAAAACAAATACTCTGTGAGGAAGATAAAAATAATATGTCTTTCATGCAATAAAAAATTATATACATAGCCACATTAAACTATCAATGTTAACTTCTTGGCAGGAGTCACTGGAAATAGTCACACTGCAAAAAAAGTTTAAAACAGTGAATACCTCTCCTTTTGATGTTCAAAAATGCACACGAAACTATTTTCAAAAAGGACAAATAGGTGATGTTACCAAGTGACAGCACATTAACGGGCTGGCATTTGTGGACTCGCAGGCAACTGCTATAAAAAGAAATAATGTAACTACACTAATTTTGACTTCATCTTGATTCTCTGCTTAGTGAGCTAAGGATGCCAGACTTTCTGAGACAAAATGTCTGACTGAATGTGAGGCATTTCCACTTATTCTCTGTGTTTCTATAATTTACTTATTATGTAATTAAATACCTTGAAACCCTGGCATTGGCTAGTTTAGACAAAGTTGTGACAGGTATTTGACTTCAGAGGCCAAGAATAGAAGTCACTTCTCCCATTCCCTAAAGTGATTTTGAGGCTGGTTTTTTTGACTATCAAATGTATACCTTTCCTGAGAAATCCTTTTTTAAAGATGCAGTCATAGCTCAGCAAGGGATAAGGTGAGGAGTTAAGTTTGGCAGCAATAGTGTATGCAACATTGTTTAGAAATATTTTTGTTTAGAAAGATAATATTGTGCATCCACGGTTAGCCCTTTTGTCTCAAAGAATTACAAAGTTGTTTCTTGTAGAAATTAGCTTTAGTTATGGTTTGTATTTGTAAGGCATTAGCACTGTGCCCTTTCCAACAGCTAGTACATGGTGAACTAATGGCAGGCAACTTTCAAGCTGGCACAGGGAGTGACCCCTTGTCTTCCAGGCATTTTTTTCCCCTTTTCACAGAACTAGCCAGGCACTTGCATTTAGTGAGCTGGAATGTACAAGGATGTGTCTTGCATCTCCTATGAGAGCTTGCCAGATTCAGGCTGTGATGGATTTCTGGCAATAGTCAGTTCCGGAGCTGAGGACCCACCACAGAGAATATCTATTTATTTAAGCTATTTATAGCATTTCTAAAGAACTCCTCACTGTATTATCTCAGCATGTCACCAAAATTAAAGGTACACCGTGAATTAAAGGTATACCACCAGCACCCAGTGTTGCCTACCAGAAGGCCCTGCAGGGCTTGCAGAGGGAGTTCAGGGCAGAAGCAGAGCACGGTGGCGATGGCTGGGTACAGGCAAAGGTCTGGCATCCAATTGCATGGGTGCTGAATGCCACACGGGACTGTGGCAGCTCCAAGTGTAGAAGGCACCTGAGTCTGTTCTCCACCAGCCAAAGTTTCTATGTGGTTCAATAGTCATCTCAAAATGGAACTTCCTATCATAGTTTAGCCTATTAATTATAGATCTGTTGAGCACTAAATACAGTTCTGGGTAGACGATGAATGGACACAGTCTTCTAGTGGAGGAGTGAGGCTGAGAGACCTAAGTTGGCAACCTTGCTGCAGGCAGCAGAAAGAAAATTATTGTAGACAATGCCATGCTAAACAACCCTGTAAACTTGGCTGGGTGGTTCCTGTTGCTGCCAAGTGGTAGTTTCTTGCTAGGGTAGGGAGACCTTGTTTCTGCCTAATCTCGAGTTGTACCACAAGCAGAGAAAATAATACGGCTGCATCCAGGCTACACAAGAAGCACATAGGTGACATAGCCCTTCATCTGGCAGTCATGCTATATCTACCTCAAGGAGGATTTCTATAGATACTGAAAGATACACAGGTGAACATAAGATCTGTGGCACTTCTCAAGTGGGAATCCTTATAAAGCCACAGCAAGGTCATTATTTAGCAGATGTTAACCCTTTCCAGTCTCCTGCTTTTTTCCCCTGTTACCATTAAAGTTGGTAGTATATTCTGATTAATATGTGAAAGCACTTGGTTGGTCTGAAGATAAGCAAGCTTTTTTGTATTCTGTTCATTGTCAGAGGGAGGCAATTGCACCTCACCCCATCCCCTTTGCACCCCAGATCAGTTAATGCAATGACCAGAAGCAATGCTGGGACTCTACTGGAGCAGTAATGTAATTGCTAGAGTTGGCATTGAACTACCTTCCCAATGATTTTTCCCAGAAAGGAAGTTCAGAGACTAGGTCATAATTGGTAGACTCATTAGTATTAAATTATGTGGGTTTTATTAGGGGCCAGACATTCACTTGTTTAAATGTAGCTGGCATTTTAATGCCTCTCTAAGGGAGTGTAATATGTACTGCATAGGCAATAGGTACTGACTTTTATTGGTATAGGCGAAACTCACAGGTGATTGGGGCACCTGCTTGTGTTGATGCTTAAAACGCTTGTACAATGGGTTACTTCTGACAGTTAGGAAGCAGAAAGGTAGAAATGAGGCAAAAAAATTTTTTTTTTCTTTTTTCTTTCTTTTCCCTTTGTTGCTTTTGTCTGCAAAAGATTAAGGGCCTCTTGAAGGAAGCAATGCTCTATGTATGTATTTTAGGTAAGAAGAAAAATAATAATAACTATAGGGAATATACTATAATGTTATAAATGTCAGGTGTCACTTCAGATTGACTGTGTCCTTCAGAATACAGCTGCTTTACATCCCCATGAAACTGAACAGCAAGGTAGAGTATCGTAGTTATCTGTCAGTGTTACATGAAGCATATGATAGAAACAAAGAAATATGAATTTAATGGAATTTGGGGGCAATGCAAGATCTGAAACAATTATTTTATATTTTAACATAAGTATAAGCCTTCTACACCAAAAAAAAAGCCTTTTGCATCTTACATCCTTTTCAAAATGTGTGTGTTCTTAATACATGCTACATATAAGTAAATTATCCAGTGATACTTGTTGTTGTTATTAAGATAACAATAATGAATAAATAGGATCTTTGCCAATAAATGATCTGGTTTTCTTTCTAAGGTTTTACTGGTACTTTTTCTGAGGCTTTCTATATCATTTGTCTTAACACTGGATATTTTATGCTGAAACAAAATTTGTGTTTCTTCAAGCAACTTACTTATCTGCTCAAAATCTTTGAGCATTTGAGAGTGTATATTTAAATTCAAGGAAAAAAAAACAAAATCCAGCAACAACCAAAGATGGAAATATACAGAGTACTCCACAGGGGGTTCCCAGGAACTGAAAGATACGTTGTGGACCTTAGGCTGATCCAATCACACTTGGATTAGCTGGAGAATTGCTGTGTGGTTAACTAACTTGCTGGGTGATATGGGAAAGCAGTCTCTCAGAGTGTAATTAAATGATAAGTTCACATTCAAGGGACAATTGTAAGTTACTGAGGCTGTCATATACAATGCCAAAAATAGGCTGTCTCATGATGAATACCCTTATTAACAGCTACATTGCTCTGTGTTCATAGTATATGGCTGGGGAATTCAAACAGGACTTGGTCCTGTTTGTTAAAGATCTCCCAATAGATTTTATATAAGATTGATATAAAAGATTACTACATCTAAAGAGCAAACAGACTACATAATTTTAGCCCATTCTGGTCTTGCTGTTAATTCTGTTAATAGTTAAATCTGATGTGCATTCACACCTTTCTTTGAGGAAATAAAAAATATTTTTAACAGAATACAATTATAAGAACTTTGTTATAGTCAGAGCCTGAGAATAATTTGTGTTCCTTATGAACATTTTGTAAGGGATGTCTTGCTGATTTTGAAAGATGACACCTCCACGATTTTGAAGGTTTGCTGTTGGAAATATTGGTGGGGATTATTTGTCTTTCAATTTTATAATACACCTGTTAACTATTGTGACTTTTCCTCTAACTTTATATTCTGTCAATAAAAACACTGTAGTTCAGCTGGAGCCTCAAGTCACTATAAGAAATGAGCCTTCCAGGAGGTGGTCAGTGAGTTAAGGCTGGGAGAAGCAAGGACCCTCACTCCGGTTTCAGGGAAGGTGAGGCTGTCTCTTGGAAAGCACAGACTGTTTGTGCCCAAGACATGTAACCAGCCCCAAAGCAAAACCTCTCTCCATAGTGCTGATGGCAAGATATTCCAAGCCATAAACTAGCTCCAGTTTCCAAGTAGGTTTACATTGACTGTACTGCAGCCTAGATTTTTTTTAATTAACAAAGCCCTCTATGTTTAAATAAAAGGTTTCCTGAGTGCTCTAATGGTGCTAATTTTGAAGCAAATGTTGCAGCAGGATCTTGCATAAAGTGTATGGGAGCAGCTGAAAAGCTTGATTTGGATGCTTCTCTGTGTTTGGATCAGCCACAGTGATTTAATACTGAAAGAGTAACTTCTGTGCCCCCTTTTTTCCCAAGTACTTCTTGCACGTTGTGCAGTGGGTGTTCAGGCACGCTGTGGGGAGGCCTGGGGGCTCCCAGTTGCTGGATGCCACGGGCAGCTCCACACCTTCCCGCTTTCCCCTCAAGCTCCTAATCCAACAACAACACAAAAAATCCCTGAGGTAAATTATCTGTTGTATGGTGTATTTGTTCCTCAGGAAGGTTTATTTTCCTGCCACACGGCTACAAATGGAGTCTTGCAGGCTGTGGATGTACTCAGAGGGCTCTGCGACCCTCCCAGGGCTCAGCGGAAGCCAGGCAGATGTTGAGGTGTTGGAGGCATTGCCCGGGCTCTCGGGGGGCTCATGGTCAGTGTGATCAGTGGTGTTTGTCCCCATGTTGCTGCAGTGCTGAGCAGCCCCCTTGTCATTGAGAGGGTCCTGAGGCATAAGGGTCTCCTCAGAGGCTGCTTTTTGGGCACATCTGCTGACATCAGCACAATTCCCATTGCTTTGTCTTAGGCACCTGCATCGCGCTTCCCTAGTTCAAGATCTCGGAGAGAGCTTTAATTTAGCTTTGCTTTTAATAAAAATGAGAGCATGCATTCACTTCTGCTGAATGTGCATCTCCTGTGGGGAGTGGAGCTGCTGGAGTGTCCTAAGCTTGCTTATTTGTATTTAACATCCACAAAGGAGTGCGTGAGGCTGAGCAGCTGGCACTGCTGCAGGTTTCCTCCGTTGCTGGTAAGTGGAATTTTAAAGTTTCCTAGGCCTAAAAAAATTCTGTCAGCGGCTCTCTTGGGCTCCACAAGTTGTGGTGTCCCTGGCAGATTTCTTAGTGTCCCGTGGCTGAGTGCTTTAAGAGGTACTGATGGATGTATTTGTGCAAGGTCTGCCTTGGGGTTTTCCCAGGGTGGGAGGAGGCTCAGGGTGTGTGTGAAGGGGGGAGGCTTTTTCCCCTGGTTACCTCTCTGAGCTTTCTCAAATGGCGGTCCCAGCCTCCTGGGCTTGAGCTAAGCAGGACAGTTATCAACAAGCAGAAGTAGTAGGGATGGAAAGAAGTAGTTTATTTTTTGGTACAGGGATTGTAGCAAGCTGCAGGTGTGGCAGGGATGAAGCTGCATTTCTATGGCTTCCTGCTCCTTAGAGCCCCTTCCACTGGGGCCCAGATCCCGTGCCTGTGTTGTTGCTTAAGAGGTTCCAAGAGCCATCGCACGACGCTTCCAGTCCAGAGGGTCTGTAGCCACACAGTGTGGAGGAGTTCAGCTGGAATTTTGTTAAAACTGAGGTAATACATGGATCAAGCTGTAGGAATCTTAATAAATTTGTCTTCATGGTTTATTAAAACTTGCATCATTTTTCATCTTACCTGAAAATAGTACTACCAGCTGCAAAAATACCATGGCATTCACTCAGTGCTGACTCACTTAAAGGATTAGTGTGGACCTTCAGAATCATCAAATGTCTTTTTTGCAGCAACAGGAAGCTCAGCTTCTGTAAACTGTTGCCCATGGACCGTTCTTAGAAAAAATTCTGGGACAGAAGTGAACAAAAGTATCTAAAATTTATTCAAGATTTCCATTTCTGCTCTAATTCTATGCCCTTGCAAAGTGCCTTTGCCAAGGGTTATGGCATCTCCCTGCCAGTGGCTCATGTTTGGTATAAGGAGGATAATTACATTTATTTTCTTGATGAGTGTGGGTCAATCTGGTGCTGTTTCAGGGCTGCAGAAACCATAGATAGGATTTCTGACTCTTAAGACCTTCTCTTGCACTTATCACCCCTCAGTAAAGGAATTGCTCAGAGATTGGACTACTGCAACAGAAGTTTAACAACTTGTATTTCTCACAGTCAAATAGCTGGAAAAAGGTAGAAGGGCAAAAGGGTAAAGTTAGTTGAAAAATCTCAAAACCTCTTACAAGATCTGGGCATCCTTATTGCATTGAAATTTGAACTATAGCTGTGTTGCTGTGCATAAGGTGAACCTGTTTTTGCACTTCTCAATATATATGAAAGCATGGAGAAAGAATTAAAAAATCCTTGTGCAAAAATGCTTTCAGTGTGATTTATGTGATACAAATCCAGGATGCAAGTGTATTTTTTTCATTTTTGTGTTTCAAAATCATGTGACTTATTCAGCTGGTAGATATTATTGTGGTTCTACTTTTTTTAACAACTTGCTGTTGTATTGCTGGGGGTAAGGAGTTGCCATACTTGAGGAAATAAGGAGATTTTATCTTGAAAAACATACACAAGGAAGGGTTTTTTGCTTTTCCACAGGCTTTCTATTTTGAGCATGCTCAGTGGCAATAAATTTATACGGCCATCTTTTACATGCATATAAGTTTTTCAAGCCAGCAGGAAGTTATTAATCTATCTCTTACTATTAAGATGACAGTGATGTTTAGATCCAGAACTCAAGTAGAATGTGCATCACAATTGGATGCTGCTGGATAACAGTCCCAGAAGCTTCGTTATGATATGTGATGGATCTATAAGACAATTGTTTCAGGGCACTTTTGTGTATATTGTTAAAATGATGCGTGCTGACATGACCAATTATAGTAAGCTAATGTTCAAACAGCATGTCACAACCTGTGTATCAATGTATTAGATCTCTTCTCTCAACAAATAAATGAAACTGAGCAAGATGAAATGGAGAGTCATTGACCTCATAAAAGGTCAAAATTCTTTTATACTGACCTGCTTACTCCAGATCATTATTAGAACATTATTTAAATCTCTGAGAAGGAGAATTAGCTTTAATCTTGAAATATGTTATTTGATTTGTCAGAAAAAAGCTTGTCATAAATTTCTAATAGTAGAAAAACTAATTCATGGCAGAGTTTGTGGTGCTGGAAGTGTTTCCGAATTCCTGTAGGCAGCCAGCTCTGTTCCCAAATGGGAAGTTGTCTTCAAGTGAGGAGAAGCCACAGCCTTTTCCCCCTGTTGTCTGGCTAGGCTACGACAATAGGATACAGAAATTCTTAAGCTGTGGGTCTGGAAACTTCCCTTGTTTCTGTTGTGAAGGGGAGAGTCAGGCATCAACACTTTTACTGGGATGTATTTGGATGGCATCAGCCCCAGAACAAGTTTGTGTCCTCTCTTAGCATCAAGCTGTGTTTTGAGCTGGAGGGACAGGCCTGGTATTGTGAACAGTGACTTCTCTTTCTCTAGAGGCTATCCTTGCCACATTTACCTGGACGTGGAAAAGCAATTTGTTTGTTTGGCTTTTACATACACGGTGTATGTTACAGAAATTGTAGTCTGCTCCCAAAGAAGGTGTTCAAATACAAACCCAAACTTCTTCAAAGTGACTTACTACACATGTTTCTGCAGACAGTCAAGTGCCATGTGTAGGGTTAGTATTTCAGCAGCACATGACTTCAATAAGATGATCTTTTCACTTTAGAATACTTTTGGGCCAGTGTGGTCATTCTGAGTATTTTCATAGAGAATTTGTGAACCTGTAGTTCTGTTGTGTGAGCTGAAACTGTTATGAGGTAACATAAGTTGAGAGGTAACCTTTCAGCAGAATAGTTTGAGTTAAAATAAAGGAATTGAAAAAGAGTACAATGACCAAAAAAATCTATAAAAATGCAATTGTGCTAATATAATTTTATCACTTATTTAAAAATTTAGTCGACCCAAAAGACTACCAAGTGTGAAATTAAGGAACAGCTCCTCTACTTTTATGGAAATCACTCTTCTTCACTTGTCTAATAGCCTGATTTTGTCAGATCATTTATTTCCATGGTTTTAAAATGAGCTTGACAGACAGAATTTTATAACACCACTTTACTGCAAATAAGAACATCATTTTCGCTTATTAAAACTGAAGCTTAGAGAAAGCATTAAAATTAACAGTTCACTCTGCTTTAACCTTTTGAATACTGCTGTGACTTTACACTCCAGACTATGTGTAAGAAAAGATTTGGTGACTCCTGGGTACATCACTGGAACCCCAGCAGGACAGCTGAGTGAGGAGCCTGGCTGTACCTGTGTCTGCTTACACAGGCCTTGATAACTCTGTCTGTGCAAACATGTAAAACACCCCTGACAGAAGTTAATGCTTGCTCTGGTCAAGGTGACTTCAGGCATTAGAACAGTGCAGAGAAGTGGTGAGTTATTATGTTACAGCAAACATGGTCTGAGATTACAGGCATGATGCTACATTCAGTGAACAACATAAAATGCAGTCTATCCTCCCAACAGATGTTTCCCTTTTTGTCTGATTTTCCTTTCTGAGCAATGAAAACTTTGAGTGATCTTGGAGGTCACTGAGAGATGATGAATTCTCTATTCCATAGCTGCTGGAACTCCCATCATAGCAATGGTGGTGGGACATGTCCTCCCCCCAGCTTGGCTAATGTCCAGAGGGGAATGTCAGCTTCACAGCTCCAGCTGGACATTATCTGGACTGGAAGGGTGTTTGGTAATGACAGTTTAGATCAGGTTTTCCCATGCTTGTTCATGCAGCCTTGTTTTGCTCAGTTGCATGCCTGGAGTTACTCATTGCCATCAGCTTTTGCTGTAGTGTTACAGTTTTTTTAAAAGCTAATTCAGTGAAGTGGGGGAAGTCCCAGTCCAGGCGAAGTCGTTGTGGCTCAGGCTGCTCCCTCTTCCCCAAGCCATCCTTCCATTAACCCTGCTTATTCCTCAAAGTTAATGATGATGATAAAAATAGATTTTCTGTTTATATTGTCAACATTTTAGTAGATAACAAGGACAGATCCTTTCCAGGATCCTCACCGGAATGGCTGATTCAGTCATGTGGCAAGACATTTACACCACTTCTCTGCCAGCCCATATAACCTAAAAAATTAAGGCAGTACTGAGAGAGAGGAAGCCAAAAGTGTGTTCTGCCAAATGAGCTGAACTTGTTTCTCCCTTCAAAGGCTTCTGTACATTAGCCCTTGGACTTACCCATCTGCAGGTCAGGAGACATCCATCTTTTCTCTAGCCCTGGGAAGGTTTCCTGAAGTTTCACAATATCTGGGAGTAGGGGAAAAGACTCAAAGTCTCTTTGTGCTTAATTAAAAATGGGGATGGGTAGGAAGGGTTTTATGCCTGGTTTTGACTACGGAGTTCATCCATCTTTAATCCAGCCCTTCTTTTCTTCTCACCACTGCCTTACATAGCATTTTGGCATACTTCATTTTCTACTCTTAAATGTTTTTTGGTGTTGAATAATGTTTCCATGAAGAGCTTCTTTGCTGCTTTTCACTTGGGTTTCATTTCAATAGTTAAAAGATTCCTATACAAGCTAATAATGGTGTGCTTGAGCCCCTCTAAATGGAAGAACTGTATGATGGAACAGTGTTATCAACATTGCATTACTCTAGTCACAGCCTTTTGGTCTTGTTACAACAGTGAGAGAATATGATAGATGGAGAACAAGTAGCTCATGGATTTCTCCACCTGTGTTCACTGCAAGTCCAGATTTGGTTTGAGTTCTAATTGCTGTATCCTTTTGGTGTGATTAAACCATCATTCCTTGCCTTTAAGGATCAATCCTCTGGACTGGAGGTTGGGAATCAAATTCTCTCTGTGCCCTCAAGTCTGAGAATCAAATGAAGAAGTTTACTGCATGGAGACTTCAAATTTTAGTTGAACTAAGTCTAAAAAATGACCCGAGAACTTTTTACTGTGGTAGGGAATTAATCTCCCATTCATCCAAGAACTGTTGTATAGGAGAGGCTGCACAGACTGCAGCAAGGTGTGGTCATGTTACTGGAAAAGGTACAGTCTTGTATTATCATAAATTAAATTAGACGCTCAGCAGTCCAGACTGAATTTAAAGGTGATGATTACAGGTATGTCTAGCAGTCAAAGTTTATACATCACCTTTAAACTTGATATAAGAAAAACATTTCTATCAGGTATCCTTTGGCAACAACTATGGAAATGAATAAACTTTTAAATTACAGTTTCTCATCACTGGACATCTGAAAACCACCATTAAGATAAGGTAAAGATAAATTGTTGTGAACCACAGCTGTAATAGCCAATTAGCCATCCAGTCAGTTAGCATGCCAGAGAGATACCATCAGTTCTGAACTAATTTGTACAGCTTTCTCCAGTATACCAAAAGACAGACAGCAATTGGAGTAATAGGTGAAGATGAGGAAGTGTTGGAATAGCTTACAATGCAGGGAAGCTTCCCATCATGTGATGCTGCCTTGGGAAAAAAAAAAAAAAAGCTCAGGAGCAGGAATCATGAATAAGAAATCTTAACGTTTCTTCTTGGATTTTAAGGAAGAACAGGAAATATGTGTATTTTTCATCTCAAAACAAGGGCTCTCACATTTCTGGCCTCCCTAGAAAACATTAAAGCTGAGATTTTAAATTTAGTCTCAAGAATTTGAAGGGCTCTTAGGAGGCATCAAGGCCATCCTCTTACCCTGGGGTGATGTAGCTGATCACTCCTGTGTCATTCTCAGCAGATGCTTGTCTTGTTTTTGTTTAAAAACATGGCAAACTGCACAATATGTCCAGGAAATCTCTTCCTGTGCTTCATTCTTTTTGCCATACAGCAGAGCTCTCTCAATATCCATTCTGACTCTGTAATTTAAACCTGTTATTTCTTACACTGTTCACTGTAGCTTAGGACTGCTTTGAATTCACTCCTCTTTTCTGTAGCCTTTTATGTGACCATGAATTGTTATCACCTTAACATGTAACATACTTTGCTCTTTGCTGGCTTAATAATGCTTATTAACTAACCTGCTAGGTTATAGCCTACTGATTTAGTGTTGTATCTAGATTTTCTCTGCTTGGATCAGAGCCTTGTTGAAGAAAGGTGCTTCAGACTGGTATGATCTGAGGTCTTCTCAATATATGCAATTAGAATTAATTTCTTTATTCATATGTTATAATTTATGTGTGTTTCTACGTATCTGAGTATGGCAGTAGGCATTCTTTATAGCCCCAAAATATTTTCAGATGTTTTCTTAATATGCCTGGGTCTTCTTATAGCTGAACATATTTGCAGTACATTCTAGTTTGATCAGTTCAATGAGATTTAGAAGCCTAACCTTTTATCATTCAGTTCACTAATAGGAGTGCAGACTAGTACCTGATCTAGACCCCCTGTTTGCCTCTTCTTCATTTTGATAGTGAACCACTAATAAGTGCTCTTTTGATATGGTTTGCAACCAGTTTTGCACCTGCTGTATTGTATTTTCATCAGCATTATGAGGGACACTGTATTGAAAAAATCAGGGACAAGTGATAGCTATTTAGATGTACTTGAGAGTTCAATGACTATAGCTGTATTAATATGCATTTGCAGTTTTTGACTGTTCAGTGGATGGATGGACATTTTTACTGGTGCAGCTGGTCCTTCTAAAAGGTGATGCATAGAAATTCACTTGCTGGTGAAAATTGCTAAGATATAATGAAGTAAAGAAACAGGTTATTTGGTTCAGAAACCCAAAAATGACACTGAATCTAATTACTGAAGAGAAAGGTGTGCTGCTGTGAATTTGATTGAGATTTTATGTAAATTCTGTCCAGCTAGGCCACTCCAGTATTTGTTTTACAAACCTAATGGACAATAGGGATGTTCAATACTGCATATTTTGGGTTAGCAACATAACAGCTGCTCTGGTGAGCTACTACCTTAGGTGAATGATACACACTTTACCATTCCTACTGTGTTTTTTGTCTATAATATTTGCTGTCGGAGGTGATCAGAATTCAATGAACCAAACCTTCACATTTGAGACAATTTTTGTGTAGAAAGCAGAGTTCCTATAGACATGTCCTGCTTAACTACACCACTTGTCAAAAAAGCCCACAACAGCTGTCATAAAATTAGGAGTAAAAGTTAATGAGTACCAGTCACTCCTCTTTAAGCATCTGGTAGTTTCCCAGGCTTTCAACTAGCTGTGTTCTGTTTCAAGACTTTGTGAATTTAGCATAGCTGTAGTCTAATAGTTCATTTTGGAGTTGAAGCTGTATCAGATGTAAGCAACATGAGAATTTTTGCATTTGAACTAATCCAACAGACTGTACAATGACTTGTTTTGTTTTTCATTTTGTTGTTTTTCTGTGGCTCCCAGTCCAAAGAATTCCAGATGTTTTGTATTCTTCAGTGAATTGTCTTGAATTAGTAGAAGAATTTCACCTGTAGCACTGGAATATTGTGTTTTGATCAGAGTTTTTCAGAGTCCCAGTTCTGAGCTTGCCTTCACAATCTAAGTACCTCATGTCAAACTCCTTCAACTATACTGTTAAGAAAGAAGTTGGCACTTAAAGTAAGAAAAGTGTACTCACTATAAGAAAGGCTTAGTGTGAGGGATGTAACTATAATTTGTGCCATAAGCTCTCCACATGTTTTTATGCACCACTGGAAACCTCATTGGCTTTTGCAAGCCTTCTTCCATTTCAGTTTTAGTAGAATAAATTTCAGCTCAGTGTCCTATCTCTACCCAGAGCTGGTTTAAATTGGGAGAATTTTGTATGCGAAAGAACAAGCTTCTGTAGGTGACATTTGACTCAATGTTCTCTGTAACATGCTTTATAATGTTGTTTAATATGAGGTAACTTGGAAATGGATGAAAAACTGAAGATGAGGGAAAAAACCATGAGATTTGCTCAGAGCTGCGGAGACTGGTCAGGGCACGGTCTTCTGGGTTTTGGCCTGCTGAAATTCCACTAGTTTTAGGAGATTCTGCTGATTTAGATCATGGAAGTGGCTGGGCTTAGATTGCACTACTGGTGTTCAGGCAAACCCATTATTCATCAGTTCTGTGATGAGCACTTCATGCATAGCATCTTTATCATTCCTCCCCATAATTCGATGTTAACATTTTCCCTTTCCCTGGTCTTTAAGATGTAAATAATCATCTGATTAAATATCTCTTGAGAAGATTATGCTATGGATGGAGGACTGTCACTGCACCCCTCACAATCAATGTTTCACTTGTTTATGTGATATATGTACACCTGTGAGTAGTTGCCATTACCCTTGATTACAGCGTGGGAGACTCCGAGCTTGAAACCCAACCATGCAAAAATCTGTCCTTTTTAAATAGTGTCTTTTTGCAAATGCAAACCAAGGAAATGCACTGACTGTAGATAAAGCAGTATTAATGCTGAGGAAAAAAATTGTAATGAGAGTGTAACAGTCACAGAAACAGCTTTGGTCCCCCCATTGCTGTTATTGTGAGCACTATGGCCTATACAGATTTTTTCTTAGCAGAAAATACTTGATTTCTTCCTAGAAATAAAACTCCCATAATATCTAATGCTAGGTATGCACTGAGTTTTAGTGAGCTACCTTTGCTTACAAAGTCTTAGATGAGAAATTATTTTCATCAGCTTCTAGAAATGCTGCATGTGAGTTGAACACCTAACTAGAGAGCTGTACATATCAGAACAATAAAAGGCAATGTATCAAGTGTAGAGAAGTTTTCTACTAATCTAATGCAGGGAGTAGCATTAGGTCCAGTGTTATTTAACATCCTCATTAATGATCTGAAAGAGCAGAGTAAACAGCCAGTTAATGAAATTCACAGATGATACTAAATTGGAGACATTATAAATATCACTGAGGGCAGCGAAATAATAGAAAGGGAACTGAGATCAGAAACAGGCCAAAGAAATAAGGAAAGGAATGTCAGCTGGGACAAATGTAAGGTAATGCCCTGGGGGAAAATGGAAACTGCTCTGCTGCCTGGGAGGGGAAAGCAGGACAAGCTGTAGAAGAGGCAAATTTCAAAGGCACCCCAATTCTGCAGTGTAGTCTGGCATGGACCAAACCCCAGCAGTCCAGAACAGCTTTGCACTACAATAACATGGAAATTTCAGACTGGATGCCAGGGAAAAGCTCCTCATGGTGAGATGGAATTAATCTGCAGAATAATATTCCGAGGGCAGGAGCGGATACCCTGTCGCTTTGGAGGAAATACTGGAAAACACATGATAGGAAGCAATCTAGAGCAGGCAGGGTGTGGGCTACATGGGTGTTCCTCTGGTCTACTTGGTCTTATCAAACCAAGATAAAATCAATCATCTTCTACTATCACAGAGTCCTCCACACAGAAGTGGCAATTCGGGAGAATTTACATAAATTTCAGTCACAGGAGCATTTTCACCAAAGTATCTTTGCACTAGACTGAAATTTATGCAGTAAATTTACAAGCTTTGTTTTTTATCTGTGGCTGAATGAATGTCAGTCACACTTAAGACTGAAAAGAAGGAACAGCATAAAAAGTCTCCTTTACTTCATGGAATTCCTCTCTTTTTCTGTACATGCATGTTCTTAGTTCTGTGCTGAGAATGTGAAAATTTGTTAGCATGGATAAAGAATATTTTAATACTGGAATATACAGCAAAAGGCTCCATGTCAGGAAAAGAAATGCAAGTAATCAAACATAGGTGTGAATCTGGCTTTGAACTGGGTGAGCCACTCAACCATGCCCTAAGGAGGCAGAGTTTCCAGTGATGTCAAGTGCTTATGCCAGAGTACATTTGGGATGTGAACCAAAGCCACCAAATACACTGGAATTAAACTACAGCTGTTAGATTGTGCAGGATGTGAAAGCAGGACTGAACATTTTCCTGTTACTTTCTGAATGCTTCCAAATGAATTAAAAGAGTAGGTAAACAACTTCTTGCAGAGTCAGTGTTGCTGATACCCTATCATGGAACTATCTGGGTAAAGAAAATCCCCTTCAGATCAAAGGGTTCCGCTGGCTTTCTTGTACTTCCTAAGGATCTATGAAGTGAGCTTTGAAAGGGAACTTCATCTGCAGTGGTTGAATTCAATCACTATGTCTCACAATTTGAAAGGATGCTTGGGTTTCTTCAGTGGGTTCCAGAAAATTACTCTGAATTCTGCTTTTTAGGATGAAACATTCTATTACTATTTTCTAAAAATGTAGTACTGAAATAAATCCAGGAGGTTTTGCTTTTACTGAAACTGGACTATATAATTTCTATTCCACTATTCCATTTCATGTTTATACTATCTGACAATTCTGTCTGTGCCCAGTATCCCTTCTGAGTCCTTGATGGGTATTAATGATGAACTGCTTCTCAAGTATCTAAAATATTTAAATGCCCTGTTGGTCATGTAAGTGTTTTTGGAGCACATCAAAGAGTGATGCATGCACAGAGGTCTCCTGCACTCCTATGCTTTGCTATTTTCCTACTCTGTTTTAAATACTTGAAAACACCTGGGCTGGAATGGTGCAAATAAATGGCATCTGATCAGAGTCTAGAAGCTGGAAACCTTTAAGTCCACCTGAGAGGAACGAATTTCCTCCAGTGTTCACTGCAACTCCTAGTGATGTTCAATAGAAGTCCCCATAACTCCTGGAGTTGTTGGAGGCACTAAAACTATTTCCCTGTAGCTGGTAGTTGAGATTGGGCTTAGAGGAAGATTTTTGAACTGAGAAATAATTTTGTCAGGGTAGTCAAATTGTTTGAAACCTTGGGTTTATGAACAAGAAATAAAGAGTTTATTCATTCAAGTTTCTCTTCTTTCTTTGCCTTGCTGCCAACTCTGATCAGTTGGTCACCTCTGACCTCTCAGATATTCTTTGCCTTTTTGTGTGTGCAAGGAGCTGTTTGCAAAGCAGCCGTGCACCAAACAATTTTACTTTGTTGCCTCTATTGCAGTAAATGTAATTGGTATTTATAAATCAGAGCTTTAACTTAAAGTAGGATTTTATAAACTAAATCATTATTGTATAACGTCAGAGTAATAAATCAGTCACTTGTATCCTAAGTGCAAAGTGAAAATTTATAAAGCAAAGT
This sequence comes from Calypte anna, assembly GCF_003957555.1. Taxonomy (NCBI): domain Eukaryota; kingdom Metazoa; phylum Chordata; class Aves; order Apodiformes; family Trochilidae; genus Calypte; species Calypte anna. Next base: position 9,211,472 of record NC_044257.1, on the reverse strand, counting down.
ATTTTATTTAGAAATTTCTCAGCATGATTTGTAAATCTGCTGTAGAATTTGTAAATCCAGATCGGGATATGTAAATCCATTTCATGACTTATAAAGCAGTTGAATGTTTTAGCTAAATCTAATGTTTAAAATAATGATTTCTGAATCAAAACTTTCTGCTAAAGATTTACTGGTGAGTTTTATAAATCAGAGGCAAGATATATAACTCAGACTGTGAGAAGTGCAGATTTATAAATCCGACTTGTAAATCAACAGAAAAAACATCATGTTTTACACTAAATAATATTTTACAAATGGCACCTCATACATCATGCAATTGCCACAAATCTTGTACATAGGAGTCAGGGTACATAATGTGTGACTGAATCAAAAAGAAAAACTGTGAGAAAGACTGCACACTGGGTTCAATGCTCAGCTTGAGCCTCCCAAGGCTTGGCTTGTCTTACCTGCAAACCAAGTTCAGTGGCCTTGACCTTGTCAGTAGTGGACATTTGTCCAAATCAATACCCAATGGCATAATTCATAACCTTGGCAATTGCTGTGGAGGGGAGGCCCCACACAGGAGTAACAGGGGTGTTGTAGATCATGATTGAAAAGCATTGGCAGAACTATTTAGGGAACCTTATGCAACACCTGTCTGCAATGCACCTGTTATAGCAGGCTGTCCCTTTTAAAGGAGCCAAAATCCAGAAGAAACAAAACAAACAAAACCAAACAAACCCCACCACCACCAGAAAACCCCCTAAGCCCCAGTATTCTTACAGACTAATATAATATCTATGTAAGGGGCTAAAAAGTGGGATTCTTGCTGTATGTAGATGTCATGGAAAGTATTAAAGATAAATCCCCACTTTTTAACTTCCAAAGAAATTCGTATTCCCACAGTGGAATTTGGGTTCAAATGTTCCGTGGGTTCTGTAGGGGCTTTATATCTTGGTAGCTGGAAATTCAAATGCATTTCCACAGTCATGGAAAATGTTTTTTAACCCTCACTTTATCACTTGTTTAGAATCAGCAGTCTGCCTTTGGCCAGTTGGCATCACAGCTCAGTGCTTTCCCTCTTCTACCTGCCTCATGTAATGCTATCAAACAGGTTTCGACCAAGTTGTAGTCAGTTTCTCAGAGAAAAGTCTCTGACTGAACTTACTCCTTGGGAAACAATGCAAAACTGTGTGGGCCTACAACTGAACTGGTAGTTGTCTTAATACACCAGGATGCACTGCTGTAAGAAGCAAGGTTGTGTCTGATTTCTCTGAGAAGTCTGTAGTGTCTTCAACTAGCCCTTCCCTGTTCTCCAGCATAGTTTGGAATTTGAGAGAGATGCTCAGAAAAATCTGGGCTATATTCCAGGAGGAGTAACAAAGAAGCAGATATCTGATTGGTTTTGAATGCAGAGCCCTATACAAAAACATTCCAAATATTACCCTACTATTTGACATGACTTCTTGACTTACAAAATTTTGGTTCTTAATAGGAGACAAAGCTGAATGGCCCTTAAGCCGTATGACAATACTTGAAAAGCCTGTGTTGAAAGTGGACCTATATCTTATGTCATGACAGGGAATTTCTCATAACACTACCCTCATCTGCTCATGCATAAGGTCAAATCCTGAGCTAGATATAGCAGTATGTACATTTTGTAAGCCTCTTGAAGCTCCAAAGTCACTCAGTCCTTTAACCAAACAGCTGCTTACTGGATCAGAAATGCTCTCTGCTTCTTGGACATGAAAGTTGTCTGTAGCCTGCACCAGAGGGCACAGTGATTAAAAGGTTGTTGGCCTCCTAGAGCCTTTGTCTCTAGCTGTGGGTGGGAGGGTCACACTGATGAAAGCAATCATTAGAGTATCTGAAAATCCAAGTTATTATTCTAATACAAAACAGAGTACTAACTCCTCAGCAGGCTGTGCTTCAGCGGCTATGATCACTAGAAGAAACTAAGATTATTTCCCTTGCACTTAACCTCACATCTCAGGAAGCCTAACTGCAGTTGTATGGTTGCCTGATTTACACTCATATTACCAAAGCTAATTACAATTTTCATAGTCTTGTGATTCACTCCCAAATCACAGAAATTGGTTTAAGGATTCCATCACCCCTTCTTCTTCTGGGGATGTGTTCTGAAAATGCAAAAGGTGAATACTGAAGGAAAAAAAAAAAGGAATAAATGTGGATTAGATTACAAAGATGTGTAAGAGTTACTTGCTAGCTCTGTGTGGTACAATTGAAAATGGAATACTATATTAATACTGATTTTTTCCTGGTTATAAACCATGAGATACTCTTCATATAGGGAACTGAAATAACTTTGTGAAAATAAGTAAATGCTACTACAATTTTGCACACAGGAAGAATGTATCATATATTTTACAAGTTGTATATCCCATTTATTCCAATCCATGTTTTGCAGAGATTGTGTCAAGACTGGGAAATTGAGCCCAAAACATTGGACTTCAAATAAGACTTCTTTTATCACCTTGCAGCTCAGAGTTCCCAGCAGTGACAATACCATCAGAATGAAACACCAAAACATAGTGCTCTATGCCAGAAGAAGAATGGGGATGTATCTCTTGGGTCTTCAGCATAACTACAGTCAGTGTGAGCGACCAGGGCATTATTCACTATGGTGTAGACTCCACCCTTCCCAATTTCTTGTGCACTCCCAGGCTTCTTGCTGCTGGGGCAGGGTGAGAAGCAGAAAAGGCCTTGAGTCTGTGTAAGCACTGCTCAGCAACAACAAAAACATCTCTGCATTATCAGCACTGTTTTCAGTACAAATCCAAAGCAAAGCCCCATACGAGCTGCTATGGACAAAACTGACTCTGTCCCAGCCAAAACCAGCACAGCTTCTCATCGGTCTTTGCTTCATTCGTGGCAAACATAAGTCATAAACAAGTCTGACAAGGGAAAGTAGATTATCTTCTGCTGGTAACTCATAGTTCCAGAGAGGAAAAAAATCCCAAACACAATAACCTTGAGAAACCAAAAAACTTCTAAATGGTGCCGTTCATTTTGCCACCATTATCTTAATCTAAATTTTACGAAAAATTTCTGCCCTTTAAGATCTGCCTTATAAACTAAAACTTCGTACTAATTCAAATGAAAGGAAGAAATCTACAGAGAGAGCAGTGACTGGTAACTGGTAAAATGCTATATGGATTTCTAATGCCATTGCCCTCAGAGGTAAAGGGAGAGCCTTGTTATTATGGGTGGCATTCTCCTAATGTGGGTCTTCTGTCTTCACTTGACAACTTAAATGTCCCCAGCTCCCGTTGCAGGGTGATTTTAGTACAAGTGCCTGCTTTTATCCCTGTTGCAGTGTGTTTCTTTCTGTTTGAGAGCCAGGAGTCAACCTGGATATAGAGATGTCTGAGCACGGAGTCTTGAATGACCACCTGCTTATAGATTACAGCTGCAAAAAAAGAGCACAAGATAAGACCAAAGGACTTGCTGTTCTACCAGGAAAAAAGCAAAATTAATAAAAAACAATTTTGTGAGATTAACCTAAGAATGACTCACAAAGTAATCTGCCTCATACAAAAAACTTCTATGCTAAAGTTTTTATGTAAGTACTTCAAAATATAAGATGCCATTTTGGCTCAACAGTCAATAAAGGAAGCTTTTTTAGTTTAAGTAACTGTCTTGTTTTTGTAAAAATTTTTTGATGAATAACCCAGGGATTTCTTGGTTATTGATGCAAGATAAAGTTGCTAAAGCAGAGACAATCCTGCCTCTTGTGTTCCATCAGAGAAACACAGTGGGATCCAAAGGTCTTGTTCCTTTCCTCCAGTTTGCCAGCATCATGGTTTTGCACCAAAGGCCATGGAAAGAGTCTGAACTTCTCTCTTAGCTAGGCAAAGCTCTTTCAGACTGACAGACTCTGGAGGTGTTTTTCTTCTTAAAATATGCAGGGCAGGGGCTTTTGTTAAGCTAGTTTTTCTATCTTTTTGTTACCTTTTAAAAACATTTTCTCCTGTGTATAATATTTAATAGTGGCAGCTATTTTGTCTAAGAAGTGCTTTAGGAGACATTACCTCTGTGGTAGTTGCCTGGATTCATCACATGCAGAGCAGAAGAGATACAGATTCTCTTCTGCTTTGTTTTACACATGCACTGGAATCGGATAAAGCCCAATCCCTTGTTCCACACAGGGCTAAACTATAAATTAGAGCAGGTTGCTCAAGGTATGTCTGCATCATGCAGACAGATAAATTAAAATCTCTGTGGATTGAGATTCTGCAATTTCTCTGGGCAAACTGTCCCAGACTGTAAGTAATCTTGCTGTGATTTTTTTTTTCTTTTCCTTTTTGCCCATTTGGATTTCCTCTGCTGTGACTTGTGACCGTTGCCTCTCATTCTTTTGCTGTGCATCTGTGAGATGTCTCTGCTATAACCCTGCTTAGTTAGTGTAAGAGACAATTAGATTCTCCCTTAACAACCCCTACTCCAGAGTAAGCAAATTCAGTACTCCGAGCCTCTTTTGACTTCAGTCCTCTGGTCTTCAGTTTGTTGGTTCTGCTGCTGAACTGTAACTATAGCTGTAGCTATGAAGCTGGTAAGGTTGTTACTAAGTGAGTGGCCTGTGTGATACTTGTAACTCTGAATAAATATGCAACCCTGTTTTTATCTTATCTAAAATTACCCCGAAGCATTTTTGTAATAAGGAGGCTAAAATAATCTTGATTATACTTGTTTATATCCATTCTCATCAGGCATGGTAAATATTAATGGAAGAATGAGTGTAAAGTAAATTGAGATGATCACGAAACAGCTCCTTAAAACAGAATTGTCATCTGGTGGATCACTCTGTCTATAATGGATGGCAATAAAAAGTATCATTTGCCCTTGTAATTATTAGCTTTTATACACCAGTATTCCTTATGAAACCTGAAAACAGAATTTACATGTAGAATCAAAGCTTTGATTTCTTAAGGTAGAAAAAGAGGTGGTACAGAATTATAGCAGTGGGAGTTGTCTGAGTGGTGTCACCTGATATGCCCAGATCTTCCTCAGGAAAACAGGGGAGCTTAGGAGGCAGTGAGTGAATGCTTTTCCATTTTTTCTTGCATGCAAGTTGTACACAGTGAGATACACAGAGCCATATTTTGGGCTCTTTAATTGTGCTTTTTAAAGTCCTTTGGTAATTTCCAAGAGGCTAAGTCTAAAAGTGTAGTTGTTGCAATGAATTTGAGGGTTTCTTGCCCACTGGGATGAAGAGGCAGATGAGTGAGCTGCAGCCTCAGTGCAGGAGGGGTTTGATAATTAGATGTATGCTATAATTTGGTATAACCTTGAGTATAAATTTAAATGGCTGTGATGCTAACAAAAGGACATCCAAAAATGGACCTGGAATTGGGTATACATGTGAGATGCCTTTATTGGTACAAGTAGTACCTTGGCAGGTCCTTGAGCATCTGTTAAGCGTGTCTGCCTATGCTGCAATGGTAAGTGCTGCTGAATGCATGGCTGGCACAAGTACCAGTCGCATGACACCTTTTTGCTTGTGAATTTCTTCACAGAGATAACTGAAGAGAAGCTCTAGCCTTTCTTTTCTTTTCTTTCTGTTTTTTTTTTTTCTCTGCTGGTTATTCACTTTGGTACAATTAGAGGCACTCTTTCTGAGCCATGCCTAGATGATTAGCTGTAGTTTACAAGAGGGCTTCATAAAATGTGGCTTTCAAATGAGTCAGTGATAGATGAGTTACATCAAAGGAGTTTATTGAGAGCTAGGAATGACAGGTCTTGCTACCACTTAGGATTGTATTAAAAAACCAAACAAACCAGCCTCCAAACAACTGAAATTTTCTAATATAAAGAGATTTAATTTAAGAGATTGTGTCTGGTGTCCTGGCTGTGGAAAACATGTTTCTTATTCCATCGTCTTGTATCAGTTGGTAGGCAAACTCCTGATGGGTAATGAGGTAGGGCAGGTGGTATTGTGTGAAACCAGGCAACTAAATGCTGCTGAGATGAGGGCCTCAGGAGTCCTCAAGATCAGTAATTGCTCTCCTCACTGCTATCTGTGCTTGTCCTTCAACCATGTATGCAGAAAGAAGAGTCAGGCTATTGGAGAGTCATACCATAAGTAGAGTGGAGAAAGCTTAAAATTAATTACTTTAATGTCTGTTGAGTACAACCTGATTTTTTATGGGTGTTTAATCCATGTCCTGGTGATGTATATGTATAGCAACATATAGCATGGACTTCCTGGAACAGTTACTGAGTGCCTGCAAGTGCTGGGAGGTGAATAAGATATGAAACCCACCTAATTATGAAACAAAAGTTTATCATTGTGGTAGATGAATAAATAAGTATCTTTAGGGATGAGGGAAAAAGGATTAAGATTTCCTCATGTCAGATGTTTAATGTCAATAATTGTATTTAAAAAAAATAATCATCATTGGGCATTTTCAGGCTTGTCAGGCTTTCTTCTAGTCTTTTAGAAGCATGTTAAGTGTTATAAGTTTAGTATCAACTTCAAGTGTTGCCAAAAGGTTTCTGTGTATGTTGATATAAGTGTGACCATGAGGAACACACATTCCATGAATAACTGGAGGACTCTGTATGTCCTGATACATTAAATTAGGTCAAAATTTTGTGGAAAAATCGTTCAAGTATCATTTCAAAATTATTTCTTAAAAACTTAATTCAAAGCCCTTGATGTCTTTTTCTGCCTTGGACTGTAAAAATCCTACCTGGTTATGCTGTCAGCTAGACTTTGAAAATCAAAATAGATATTAAGAATGTGCTTCAATTCTATTATGCTACCTAGAAAATTCCATGATCTTAAAAAAATCTTTTAAAATATTTTACTAAATATAATTCAAGTAATTGAATATATCCTACCACGTTGACTATTGACGTGACTATTTCTTACAATTAAAGATTGCAAGAATCTTCCTGCATACAATGATAACAACTTTCTATGCTAAATAGTTGACATAGTTAATGTTGTAGTCACTAAATTAAATTTTAATTAGCCAAATGCTATTTTGAAAATGTGAGCTTTTCGTTAACTGACATTGCTCATACTTTTGCTGCTTGTTTTCCCCACAGTTCTTTCAAATTCTGTAGGTATAATGTATTAATGTTCATGAAATGTATTTAGCATTGAAGGCAATGCCAAAATTATTGCAGAGTAAAGAGAAATAGATGTGTGTATGTTTTGACAAATCTAGCTTGAGCCTGAGAAAATAAAATAAATAAATTTTCAAAATATTAACCAAGTATCTCTCCTGCAAAAAACCCTTCCAGCTAGGTTTTGTTTTGGACCAAACAGTGGAAAGTAGAGCAGAAGCATCTGATGGGCACAGTTGTGTCGGCAGACATCCTTTCACTGAGGAGTCTTCAATTACATAGAAACCAGGAGAACTTGGTGGAAGAGAGTTTACACCTTGAGCATGGGTCCAGGGGAAGTATTTCACAAGGGGTGGTTTCTAAAGGACTTATAATTTATTGTTTTATTCTGAATTGTAAAACATGGAAAGGGTGATATTAATTTGACTTTGTTATAATACACTGTTAATCCTACTATCTATGTAGCTGGGGAAAAGATACCAGCTGGTTATAGACTAGAAATTACCATACTAATGTTTTATTTGTGTGGGAATATAGTTGTGTTAATTAATGTTTTGATGTGGTTACCAGCACTTAGTGGTCTCTGAACATCCCCTGCTGACTTAGGGAAATTACAAATGTTCACATATAAATGTGGTGGGGCCAGTTACACCATCCTTACCCAGGTACTCCTGGGGGCTTCCTACTTTAGGAAGGGTGATGGTGTAAACTCATGTCATCAGGGAGAAGCCTTCCAGAGAAGGAGTGAAGTGTGGCTGGGGAAAAGATGTGGGAGGTGTTAAGCTGAAAGAGAGGTTTTCAAGTGATGTGCAGCTTGACTTCAAGTTTTAAACATCTGTCTCTAAATACTAATAATTATTACCTCACTCTATGAGAAGGACTCTAGGTGCCTGTCTTGGTATAGAAGTGTAATTCCAACTCACTTTTATTTCACAGTCTGAAAAATACTCCCTTAGTCAAAATTGGTTCACTTATTTCTTAAAAATATTTTTTTTGCTTTATTTTTCCTGCCAAGGGGGAGGCAGGGAGAGAAGTCCCCAAAATATTAAGACGGGATAGGAATGAGGAAAATGGAATGGTCATCTTGAAGCTGTCACTTACACCCTTAGCCTTATTTTATTCTAGCTTTCTACCTCTGCCTTCCTGACCTTCCCTCCCTCTACCTCCTGTATTAATTTCTTTCTCCTCTCAGCTGTCTTTATTGCCAAAAAGTGACTTTTGCTATATTTTGTTCTAATGGACAGGCACTTTTTTATGCCATTGATAGCTCTCCTGTGCTCAGTCTATAGATCTGAAAGAGTTAAATACACCAGCACTCAGTAAGCCAGATTAAAAAAATATGCATTTCAATTTCTAATTAAAAAAAAAAAAATCAAGCAGGTGTGAATAGCAATAAAATTTCTCAAAATGTTTAAATTGAAGGAAAACAGTTGAAAATGGATTTAGAAATATAATGTTTAGTTAAGCAAGCTATAATGTTCTGTTATTTTAATCAGTATTGTGAAGTAATTTAAACTATGTTGGAAGAGAATTCTTGTATTTTAACACATAATTCTCATCCTCCCCTGAACAGCCACCAAAAATTCTTTAATGTTTCAGTCATATTCTATAGTCCTTGGCGAAAGCATGCTCTCTGTGCAAGGGTTTTCAGGTTTTTTATTTCTTCCTGCCTGGCTCTAGTACAGCCAGCTCTGGACACAGCAGTCAGATGGACCTCCAGGCTGCCACACAAATAACTGGATGCTTTGTGTAAATCCTGAAACAACAAAATAAACAAAAATTCCACTGCCAGAATTAGCATCCTGAGAGAGATGCAAAAGATTGACTGTATGGAAGGAGTCTTGCTTCAGAACTATCTCTGCCATAGGGTAAAGTTTGTCCCTGCCTCTCTTGGCCAGGTAAATGGGATTCCTCACTGTGCAGGTAACAAGGGCTGAGATCTCAGCTCTGCTGGGCTCTGTGCTGTGCCCTGGAGAATGATTGTGACTGGAGGGAGGAAAAAATGGGATAAGTAACGTGTAGGGTCTCCTCCAGAATTAGTTCTCTGATGTCCCCAGCCAGCTGAAAGCTCAGTACTGACACTCCTCTGGGTAACAGAAACCTTGGGAAGTTTAAGCAGGTGTGAGTAAGTTCAAATGATCACTTTTGCTTTAGATGCTTATCTGAAAAACATGTAGGTGTGTTTCCAGCCTTTGCTCTGAATTTTGTGTTGCTTTCTTGATTTCCTAACTCTTATTGAAAAAGTGGGTCTACTTTGCCAGTTGTTGTCTGTGCAGCATCTTCATGGGTGATTTTAACCAAATAGCTTTCCTCATCTGGCACCTTTCTTGCCACAGGAGAAAAGAGGCTTTTGTTTTTAGGGATTTAGAAGTTTATTTTCTGTCTTTTTAAGAGACTCTTGATTCCTTTATGGGGATGAAGAGAATTGGTCCTGGATTATGTCTGGGCCCTACCAGGAGGAACTGGCATGTCTGCTGTGCTGGCAGGGGAGAGCCCACTGTATGCAACTCTTTCCCCTTTGTGGCCTCTTTCTTCTCCTTACATATGGGACCGTGGGCAAATAGCTATCTCATGCTGACCTCTGCTTTACCCCTCAATTCTTTCTGTCTGTTCATTTAAATTCCAATAGAAATAGAGAGAAAAGAGAATCCTGCCCTGTGTCTGTTGAGCACCCAGCCTTGTAGCCCACATCCCAGCTAGCATCTTGTGGTACTGCTCCAAAAGGATTCCTTGGAAGAGAAGCTGCATTGGTGATAAATCACTGTGCCTCAGGCTGCTGAAGTGAAGAGGAAGAGAAAGGAAGCACTTTGTCTTGCTTTTTCTTCTCAGAGTGGCTGCGTTTGTGGGGAGAACTGTGAGCTGCAAAGGTTTCTCCCCCTGATCACAATTCTCCTAACAGAGGACTTCTAAATGTGGACACTTCCTGCACACATCGGAGGGAACGGCATGAATGGCAACACTTGACTTTCTGCGTGCAGTCCCTTCCACTTTTAAACAAAATTTTTAGTATTTAGAATATAATTATTAAGGAAGATTTGAGCTTTAGAACGGGTACTAAATCTCTGCAATGTGCTGAATTCCCATTCTGTGAGGCTCCAGTGCCATTGCTGAACTGAGGGGAGGCGGCTGAACTTAAATTAACCCAGGAGAGGAGGGTGAATGCTGCTTTCAAGCAGCAGATGCTGCAGCACCAAATAAGCATATTGCACAATAAATAGCAGTCATGGCTTTAATTAGGAATTCAATTGAAGTTGGAAACCACTTGCCTACAGTAAAATTGTCCTATTTAACATATCTATCAACATTTTTTCTTATCACTGGCATTGTTGCTCCTAATTTAACTTTCAATTTTAACTTTCAATGTCATAGATAAAATCTTTTTAAAGACTACATTAATGTTTCTTTCTTGTGAATCTAGCTTGATCTTGCATTTGAATCACAGACACTGAACAAATCTGAGAGGTTCAGGGCAAAAAATAGGCAAGTCTTTCAACTAGCTGTCCAAACTCTGAAATAACTGTGCTTTTGGATCACTGGACCTATTTGGAACTCCAGAAATGTGTGTTTAGTACCCATACAAAATGCTTTCTTTGAAGCTTCTGGTCTGTTGAATTGGAAAGCAGTTGAAAGGTGACAACGTGGTGCAGAGTTAGAAAAGTGACTTTGGTTCCAAATAGCAAACATGGACTGCCTTTAGGTATTGAGCTTCCTAAATCTAAGTGTTAAGGAAAGAAATGCTTGCTTTGTTTCACTGGTGTGCTTGTAGCTTACCAGTCACAACTGTAATTGATATTTAACTTTGAGGATTAGCTGTTTACTGTGTTGGCAGTCTAGAAAAGGCTTTCCACACTTTTAGTGGAGCATCAGTCCATGGTAAATGGTTTCTGGTGCCTGCAGAGACACTTGTGTGATGACAGTAATAACAAGCCAAGGAGAAGATGATGTGTGAGATAGGAAAGATGAGCTGCTGGTGAAAATCCCCTGCATCTGTCCAGAGAGATGCTGAACTGGGAGGGACTGGGATTCTGCCAGCAGGAATAAGTCCCAAAGACAACTGAAGAGAAATAGGAATCCCTCTTGGCTAAACAACATCCCCTTCTCTTCACCCCTGTAGACCACGAAGCACTTATCAACAGACAAATACATATCTATATTATAAACACACCTCTAAAGCAGTTATAAAGCCTTTACTGTAGTGCTACAGTTCTGAAATATGGAAATACTACAGTACAGAAATTCATGAAGTTCTTTCAATCATATGAAAGAAATCAACTCTCATAGCACAGAAAGGGGTAGCTTCTGCAGGGGTAATCTCATGTGGAGAAATTCTTCCCTGGTACAAGATCTGGGAAAGTAATCAGAAGACACCGAATGAACTTTTGAGAGAGTTTAATGCCTACAGTAAAGCCAGTGGTTTTTACATCTTTCCTCCAATCAGATGTGGGCAGTCTGTATTACAGCAGTAAGAATCAAATCAGGCCCATTAAACTCTGCAAAGAAGTTTTACCCTTTCCCAAATCCATCTATGTTCAAGCAGAAACTATGCACACAGTAAGGTCTGTATTTGAGCCTTGTTAGTTGGATTGAAATTGCAGCCTAATAAAAGTATCCTGAATTGTAGGCATCAGTTTATTCCTACTCTGATTAGGGAACAGCTTTCCAAAGCCTGGATCACACAAGCAGGGTTTGCTGCTGAATGGTGTAAAAGCACATGAATAGCAGAAATTAATCCAAAGTGAAGCTGGATGTAAGCGTCCTGGGGAAAATGATATATTAGTAAACATACCAAAAGAAAAAAAAAAAAAAGGACTGGGAGTGAAGAACATGATAATATGAGCTCAAACACTGTTGAAAGAAAAATATAGTAAGATAAAAAGTAGCAAACAAAACCACACTTCTACTGAACTTGGAATTTTTGGACTAATGGGCAATTAAGCTTCAGGAGGAAGCCTCTGTCTCAGATGTTCAACATTCCCTGTTCCTTAAGCTCTCTAAAACTCTAATATAGCTTGAATTCACTTGTCAAAAGTGGCGAAAGGGGGGGGAATTTCCAAATCTGTGTGTAGTTACAAGCAATGAGTCATGATCAATAAACTGTTCCCAGAACTATAGTTAGGAAGGGAATAAAAACAATGTGAAATCACACAGGAAGTAAGGAAATAAGTTTTTAAAGAATTGTGGCTGACAGGATATTGGCTACTGGACCTGTATCCAGTTATTTAGATAAGCAATAAGTGGAGGTGTTTTTTTGTATTGCTTTTAGCAAGTATAAACAGTTTTTCAATTGAAGGACTTTTTTTTTTTTTTTTTTTTTTTTTTTTTTCATGTAAGCTTTAGTTTTTGGGGTGATTTATGTTGCTGCAACTTACTTTGAAAACACGGAATTCTGATTTCAAGTTTTTGCCAAAAGAATGTTCTTCCAGAGAAACTATTCTCTTCCACTGTAGAAGCTGCGTTACAAAAAAAAAAAAAAAAAAAAAAAAAAAAAAAAGTTTGAAAACACATATGGAAGAATGAGTTCCTAGAGTGGTTTATAAGGCTTGTTTTTTGAATTTTCAGATCTCATCACTGCAACATATTTGTTTTTTACAGACTGAAATTTTTTGCATAGGAGGAGTAGATTTCTGTGCATGGATTAGGAGGTGACTATGGTGAAATTCTGAACAGGAGAAAATCTGATGAGAATATGGGATAAATCCTCCTGCCTTTGAAGCACAGATCTGCTAAATATAAGTGATAGGTATGGCCTTACAAAGAAAACCACATCAAATTCAATGCCTGAATGACATCTGTCAAAGATAAGTTGGAATCACTGGGTATTGCCTTTCCCAGACAGTTTTCTGAGGGTGATCTTGGATTTTCTCTGTCATTTTAAAAACCTCAAGGAGAGTGTTTTGGATGTGATCTATTTATATCCTCCATCTTCCATTTTAAGTATGACCAGGATTAATATAACATATGCAAACTAAATCCAGGCTATTGCATTTACTGATACTGAATTTTTATGAAGATAAGGTAGCTTTCTAATAATCCTCCCTGTCTTCTATTTGCCTTCATTTTTAATATTTCAATGGAAAAAAAAAGTAACATTTTTTTATTTTGCGGTTTATTTGTGTTGCTTTTGTCCAGAGAGTTACTGTAACTTGCTCCAAATTGCTGTCCTCCTGCAGCAATCCATGGAAATGCATTGTTGCTGTGTGAGTACCACACTATTTCATATCTAGGACACTGAAATCACAGGGAAAAATGCAGTATTTTTCTTTGCTTGACTTCTAGCTAATGAGCTCTGCTGTTGGGCAATTGGAGATCTTCATTCTCTCCCACTTCTTGCTAGTTCCTTTGTGACTGAGTGCATGAATTCTTAATATTCCTATTTCCCCATCTGTAAAATGGGAATTTTTATACTTTCCACCTCTATAAAATTTATAATGCAATTAATGGGATATTGACAGAGCAGTCTGAGACCTCAGGTGGTAGGCACTGTATGTAAACATTTTGACAGTTTTATTATTTCTTCTAGGTTAAAAATAGAAAGGTTTAGGAATTGCATTTGGAAAAAGGCTAAGAATTTGTGTGGCTGTTGTCGATAGTTGTGGTTTGACCATCTCTCTTATTGTTTCAAAAAGTTCTCTCACCTTGACATACATCTATTTAAAATATAGTCCCCATTCACATAATCTTTTGAGCAAGCTCCCTATACTAATAGGAACGTTACTTTTCCTTTTATTTCTTTTCTGCAAGAAATGATAAAAATATTCTGGGGGGGGTTTAGACCTAATATTCTTGTAATATTGACCTAATGAAGTTCAGTACAATACTTTATATTAGTTTGGAATAGCACTGGCTAACCCAAAGGATCAGAACTAAGAATAATGTTTCTCACTATTCTTTTTGGTTGACCTTTTACTTAGCTGTGAGCTAAGGTCATTTTCACTCTTGGCTGGGCTTCCTTGACAGCTAAGATGGCTTCTTTATGAGGATCTAGAGATAAACTAGGGTTGTGCATTCATTCACATTCCTAAAACCACTTTATCAAATACTGCCTCTATATAAAACACTGATCCAATCAAGAAAACATCAAAATCCTGTAAAATGCCCTTGTTAATCCTGTCACTTACTAGCTAGGCCATCTTTCAAAATTATTTAATTAGCAAAGTCAAAGAGCTTACTATTCTTTCAGCATTATTCACACAAGTTAAAATGTGTGCTTTGGCATAATATATAAATAACTTGCATACACTAGTAGAAAATACATGTAAATATATCAGTGATATTTAAAAGCAAAGCTATATCCTTTAGTCAGACACAACCTGATTTTTTGCCTGTATTATCAGAACCCAAAGCCACCTGACCTTTCCTAATTTTCAAGTAGAGATGGGGTACTCATTTTGGCAGGGATTGAGAGATGGAGTGAAAAACTGGTATGGGAAGAGCCTTTTAAAGCATGGTACTTTCCAGTACCAAGATCTTGAAAGGTGTTGTGTGGTAGAAACCCATAAAATTTGGGTTAGTGAGGGAAAACAAAAAAATAGCAACAAGAACCCATCATACATCTCTAGTTTAACCCTAGAAACAATTCCCCTTATTCGACAAAGTACAGAGTTACTGGAGCTAATTGTCAGTGTATTCTTTATTGCTACTTTATAGTTATAATATCAGAGTGTTCCTAAGGTATAATTAAAGATTTACCTAGATTTATGAGACTTTATCATCACCAACAGGGTTAAAGAAAGCCAGAGAGACCCATTGTGCAAAGGTTTTGCTCAGCAGTTTCCACAGCAGTTGGGGCATTGCAGAATTACTTCAGTGCTTTAGAAAAGCTTGGCTGTTTGGTGATAATGTAAGGGGCATTATTAGAAAGGGGATGGTACTCATGTGCTAGGCCAACTCTGGGTCTTCTTTTGTGAAAAGAAGGAAAAGTAAAAGAGAAGCCAAAAACCAGGATGGATGTACTCTGAAGAGTGCAATTAAAAAGAAAATTATAGTTATCATTTATAACAGCAACAGCAGTGATGTGCTGGGCTGTTGTCAGTGTTCACACAGCTCTCTGTATTTCCTTAATATAGATACCCTTCTTAATGGATCAGTGCTCTTCCACCTGAATTTTACACAGCCCACACTTTTAAATGTTAACTAAACATTGCTGCAGAGTGTAGGCTTCCAGATGTTACCATATTTATTACATAATCATTCACTGAATGTATTTAGCAAGCAGAGATGATAGGATGAGCCTGGAAATCCTGGAAGGGACAGAAACAATCTGTAGTGGTATTTTAAGTCAGTATGGTACCTCACCTACCTGTTTACTATATATGGGAACAAACTGCAAAAGCAGAACCTAACCTTGATTAGTAGTTTATACTTTAAAGGGTTTCTCTGACTTAAAAAGGACTCTCTGAGTAGTCAGAAATCCCTGTTAAGGGCACACAGTTTACCTTTCTCTTAGCTGCACTTTTGCATACAAAAAATGTAAGTCCTAATGCCTTATAGCATTGTGATTCCTGTATTCAAGACAAATTCTTAGATTATGAATTGTATGTGGATTACATCTGCTTTCATACACACCTTGCTAGGAATTATTCCTGTACTCCCAGTCTCTTGTGCCGTTGTAGTTTATAGAGGGCGAAGGAAGAAATTTGTACCTGAGTTAAATATACTCAGTTCTACACATGGCCTGGGAACACTAATTGGTTATCTTGCCCTCTAATATTAGTCTTTTGCAGTGTGAATCTTTGATCCTTTGGGCAAACATTTCAGTTTCTGTTTGCTGAGGAAAGGTTTCATTCTGTGCATACAGTACATGGGTGCCTACTTCTTATCAGACCAACTGTGACAGTGTAGAAAAGCTAATATTCCTTGCACATAAATTGCTTCTCTTACTGCAAACTTCACATCCTGTTCTTTGCTTCTTCACAAATTCAGAGTTGAAGCTATAATAGAAATTTAAGTTGTATAAAAATGGTCCAAAGTAGAAGAATATCTTCTGCTAGGTGGCTTGTTATTTTGAAAAAGAAAGATAAGGGAAGTCAGAAGAATGTAGGAAATAAAATTATGTGATTCTGTGCTGCTTTCCTGTAAACAACATATCTTTAAAACTGCTTTAACTGAAGAACATTTAGCACTTTGAGCATATAAAAAGCTTTTTTTTTTTTTTTTTTTTTTTTTTTTTACACATGCAAATATTCAACTTTCAGAAAATGCTGGATTTTTAAGCTATTTATTCAAGATAAACTATGTTCCTGTTGGCTGGTACATATACGATTCACATTTTCTTTAGTTCTCATTTCGTGTAGTACTTTTTTTTTTTTAAATGGGATTTCCTGATCCCATGCCACTCATTCTGTCCTTGTAGAGCACAGGATGTCTCTTTTCTGGAAACAAACGAAGGGACAGTGTCAGATAATTATTTTACTGTGAGAAAAGACATGGCTAAAACATGAAAATAACTAATATGCAAAGAGTTCAATCACAATTAGTATAGGGCCTGAATAACGAATTTCCTAAACTCTTACAGTAACGAATAAAGTCAACCAAGCAGTAATTACATGTGTGGATCTTGAAACTGCAGCATGTGACTGGGAGACAAGAGGCGTTAACTTATGACCCAGACTTACTTGAGGACTCTGCTGCCTGTAAAATGGGAAAAAGAGTATAGTCCATGTCCCAGTGGAGAGACATCATTAGTAATTTTGAGGCTTGCATGTAGTCTGGTAATAGATGTCAAAGCAATTCAGCATTCCTAGCAGCAGATGTGTCAGAGGCAGAAACCCAAAGGGAGAGCTGAAAAGGGATTCTTGGAATAGCTGCCTCTCCCTGAATCGTGGTGCCCCCACTATTATTGCATGATGCAGGGCTTGAGTGGAGAGAGGTACTCACGTAACTGAAGAGAGATTATGCTGCAGTTAAGTAGTGAGCAGACTGAAGTTGTGCAGACTGCCTAATTTTAGTATTCCCTATCCTGTAACTTTTGTAACAGAAATCATAATCTCTCAATCGTCTTAATGTCATATTTTTTTCAGATAAAGGAAAAGAAGCAAATTCTATTTTGTTTAGTCTTAGCAGCTCCCATTAGGCATGTCATTTGACTCTGATTCCTCAGCAGAGATTTAAACTGCTTGAGTGACATGGCTTTTTAAGCTACTGGCAGCAGCAAAAGGTTCTTGTCCTGGAAAGGGGGCTGTTGCAGCTTTGCACTGAGATAGGGAACCCAGACCAGGTTGTGTATGCAAGCTTCTGCTCTCTTGGCTGTGTGTGCATCCTAACCTTGGAGGAAATTCTGCTGCTGTGTGATGACACAGAGGTGGAGGATGTGTGAGAAAGTTCTATTAAATAAAGGCTTGACTTCCTTACAGGACATGTGTGCACCACTGATGCATTGGTTGCAGGGTCACTTCTCCTTTGCAATCAGTACCTGGGAATGCTGTGAAAACCCAGCAGACAGAGCTGAAAGAAAACTATTTGTGTAAGACAAGGAGGTAAGGAAAAACTGCAACTACTTCTTTCCCTCTGCACTAAAGAAATAGTAAATAAACATCCTTAGCTCCAGAAATTTCCTTATGCCATACTTAGAAAGGTGGATGGAACCTGGAGTTTCATAAGAATGTCTCAAATATAAGGGCAAAAGAGCCCTTAAAAATGAAAGGTGGAAACTGGAGGGGAGATCTTAGCTGGCTTTGGTAGAAAAATCCATGCTTATGTCTTAGGAAGAAGTCTGCATTTTTAAAGCTTAAACACAAAGCAGTAAGTTGTTCTCTTATTTTTATTAGCATGTTTCTTCAAGCTTTTTAAAGTGTGCAAAGAAAATACCAAAATGCTCAAGTTGCTCATTCTTATATATTAGCAGTTTTGACAATGTATTACTCAGGAAGCAGAAGGCAAAAAGGTTCAGACACTTTAAGGTCCATAATTTGCACTGAATTAATAGATGGTAAGATTTCAATAGGAAGAAGAAAGCTGTATGATTGGTCTCCAGCATGCTTTCTGGACACTGTGACTTCTGCAGTGTAAAACCCTGGTTGAAAGCTGCTACTGAGTATAGGACACTGATGGGAATCCTGTAAGAGGAAAATCTGTGAGAGCAAAGGCCAAGAAAATAATTTAGTTTTGTGTTTTGTTTTTTTGGGGTCATTTTTTTAAGGGTTGAATGGTTTTTAGTATAGCACTCTATTGGGCAACTTGAAGCCTTTGGGCTTGGTAAAAATTGAGATATTGTTTCTTGTGCTCTATTTTTTCATATCCTTCTTTTCATAATAAGGGTTAGCATTAGGTATGTGTTAGTGTAGCCTGAAACAGACTTTGAAAAAGTCTGTTTTGCTCTCAGTAAGTAAAAGGTCCCTCAACCCTAATATAATCACTTGAAATTCACGTGGGAAGTACCTTTTAACACTTACAAGTATTCTCTCAGCAGTAACATGCCTTAAAGAAGAGGTATTACAGCAAAACTTAAGCCATGTCATTTCCTTGAGCAAACAGAACTCAACAAGTACAGCTCTCCAAAAGGGTGCAATGACTTCTATCAAGTAATTCATTTGTATATTAATACTACTCTTTTTGCAGTATTAAGTAACTAAAGTTGATCTTTTAGCTTAGTTTTCTATGGAAATAAAACATATCCAGCCACATAGCCTGTTTGGCTCTCTAGGTACCTCTCATGCATACAATCCTTTGAAACTGGGGTTCAAATATTAACAGGTGGATGCTGATTTCAGGCTATTCATTTCCTATGAGCTCCAGGCAATCAGACAGGTAGAGGACAAGTCTAATAGTTCTCATCTGAGAGAAAAAATTTGGATGGCATTCATAACTTATTAGACTGTATTTAGAATTTAGACTGTATGAAGCCTTTCTAAATATCCCAGCAGGGGAAAAGCCTTGGATGTACTTTGAGTAGTCTCCATAGAACTCACAGTTAGGACTCCAAGACACAAATCTACTTGAGACAGTGTTCTGGAACTTCTTGTTTGTTTTGAATGGTGAAATCATGGTTTTCCGTTATTTGCCAAAAAAATGTTACTGGAAGAACAGTTGATACTACATGTTTCTCTTTGTGTATTTCATAATGATGTGATATTCTTCTCTCTCTGATGTCTAAACTCAGCATTTTCCCAAGTAAGGGGCCACAGACAACACAATGTTTTCTGTGTGGAAGTTATCTGGTACAACAGGTGTTTCTAAGCAGAGATCCTAAGAAAATAAATTGCTCTAGAAACAGGGGCCTGAAACACTGTTTCAGCTACCTTCCAACTGTTGCAGACTGGCTCCCAGAGTTCTTGAATTCAGAGATGCAATGTGCTTCCTTGGGGTCCACTTCCACCACCATGGGGAATTCAGCCTTTAAAAAGATACCCCTGGGAGCTCAGGAATGAGAGTGGTTGATGGGAAAGGGCAGGTGAAGACAGTTTGGGTCCTTCAAGAACCCTTTGGGCATCTGCAATCAGGATGTGGTGTGGGAGGTGGAAGTGGCCCCCAAAAGCTGGAATGTGAAGATAAGGGTAAGAGAGGTGATTTTAGGAGATTATGGCCTGGACAGAGCAGGGGAGTAGGGCAGATTACTTTTTAGCAACTGTAGGTGTAAATGATTGTAATAATTAAAACTCTACCATCATCCATGATAGTAATATTAAAGCAGGAGGGCTTGGGCAAGAAGGACTAACCCAGTGCTGAAATATTCCATTCCTTAAATGCTGATAAGTGTTTTTAATTCTGTTCTAGCCAGGTTAGTTATAAGCTGGGTGATATCCAGCTGCAGAGGACCACGTGGCCAGTCCTGTCATCTCTCACCTTAATGAGCACTGAAAGCGAATAACTGGAAATTCTACTCGGTGCTCAGCATAGCAGTTCATTATATAAGTTCTACATAGAGTTAAATTAGTGTTTTAGTTGACAAGAAGGTGACATAGCTCAACTTATTTTTTAAATTGCTTAGCTTTATCACTCTATTGAACAGATTGTTCAAGTATTTATAGAATACTGTGCTACCACCAATGTGATCTGCAATTAATGCAAAAATGGTCAAGTAAAATGAGGTGATCAAGCAGTTTAAAACGAGATGACCTCTGATTGCCATCAAACAACCAGAGGCTGAGACTTGAACCACAAAACTGTATTAAATTCTTTAAGGAAATTTGGTGCTGAGACAAGTGTTTTGACTGAAACTTTAGAAGGGAAAAAAAGAAAGCAGCTATAATACCAAGAATTTTGTTGCTTTCCATTGTGGTTTATTAGCATACTGTTGAGTTACAGTGAGATGACCTTTTGGGTAAAGCTTTAAACCTTAGAGGAATTAAAGTTGGTGAAGTTCTAAGCCTAAGATCTTATAGCCCGGAAGGTGGCATGTTCTGGAAATATATAGAGAGTTTAAATTTGGATTTAAAAGGATAAAGGGATTTAAATTCATGGAAGAAAGTCCAATTGAAAGGCCTAGGACTTCTGACTTCCAAGACTTTGACTCCAGCCCTGAAAGAACGGGCAAGTTATATCTTCATCTATCTAGCTCTGACTCAAAATATGATTCTCCACACACACGAATACAATTAAAACCCAGAAATTTCTTTAGCACCAAGATATTTGTATATTTGCATTTTATGTGGAGTTCCATAATCTCTTGCTTGGAACCACAGCTGAAAAGAGAAGTCTGAAAAGAATCACAAGGAAGAAGGTTCAGCCATTCTCTTCTAAAATACTAAGATTAGAATCATGACCATAATTTATAAATTGACATTTTTCTTACCTTGCAAGACACTTGTTAATATACACAGTGTGATCTTTTTGATTTTGGTTCTAGGAAGGAGAGCTGGGAAAGTGATACAGAGAAGAAAAATTTAAGGGTTAAAGAATGTGTGCTCCAAGGAACATTTGAACAGCAAAAATAGAAAAATCTTTCCAGAAAACATATCAACCAAGAAGTGATTTCCCACTGATAAATCTGGGGCTCTTGGCTGGTGAGGTTTTCTATAACAGGAATCAGCTGACCTTTGTAGTTGGGATGCTCCCAGCCTCTTCTAGTGCAGCCTCCAAAACTTGGTAGTGTCTCTATTCTGCTCTCACTTATGCCAAGGTTGAAAAGTCATATGATATAGAAAATAACATTGATTTTTGTTTTGGTTTTGTTGCTAAGCTGGTCAGATATTCTCTGCTTGAGAAACACCTGGGCATTTTTGCCCAAGATTTGATTTTAATAACTAACAATAAATAATTTTTGCAGATTGAAAAACTTTGGCTGTTTCAAATGAGCTTGGTCTACAGACTGCGTTGCTTTAATTCTCTTGGAGTTCCTTCAGGTTTTATAGAGCAGTTGTCAGTTTAGGTTGTTTAGGCTGAAAGTACTTGAAAAAGAGTTCCAATACTGTTAGTACTTACACTGTAGATTACATCTTGTTTCCCAATAACTACAGATCCTTATGCTGCCAGGAAATACTTCCAGTGGATTTTATAATAGGAACCCACTGGAAATGGGGAGAAAAGATACAGGAATATCTGACAGCTGTCTTGTCCAGAGAGTCCAGTTCTGTTTTTACCTGCACTGGTTTGGGCAAAATCCATCAGTGCAAAAATTAAGGATGTAAAGCCTTCCACTGGACAATGCTGAGAAGGGGATGGTTCTTGCTATCATAATCCAGATGCTTCCTTAGCTAACATCCCCATGCTTTTCTGAAAGCTTTGGCTTGCTGTTCTTTCTAGTGGTTTTTTGAGGACTATTGGTGGAAATAGATTTTTCCTTGCTTCTCCATCTGAACAACAAGGAAGAAGAGAAATCACACTCATCTTCTCACAGAAGAATAACTGATTTTATGACTGAGTGTCTTGGTTTGCTGCTGAAACTAATAGCACTGCATGAATCCCCAAAACTCCCCTCAGTGATTACTCCTGCCTGGCATCCAGGGGCCTTTGAAAAGATTTTTGGGACTGCTTTTCAACAGGGGAGATTTTTGAGAGGGAGAACTTCCTGCTGCCAAGGAGTGGCAGGGAAAATTTAGCTTAGCATCTCACCTTAATTGAGTCTGCTGTGCACTAAAACTTCATATTTTATTTGGTCAGCATGGCTGTGCACTGCATAGGTGGTTTGAAGTTGGATTCTTCCTGCCATGGGAACTGTCTCCAGCAATGAAAGGAACAGCCTGTGAGTCTAGTGGTCTGTGACAGCTTGGAACTCCAAATTGAACTGGGTGAGCAGCTGAATCCTCAGAGCAGCTAATTCTACTTCTGCTGCCTCTGTTTTTCTCCACATAGTCATTTTGTTGGTTGTCCATAGGTTCTGCATAGGGAGTTGAAAGCTACACAGGTCTTCTCCACCTCACCCTCACCTCCATTCACTTTTGACCAAGTACACAGTTCTCCCCCTCTATTATTTTTGTGGCCAGTCAACTTGGTAGAGCCATCCTGACTCTCTCTACAAGCAAGATAAATATTTTAGAAGTGGAAGTTCAATACTGAGATGTGATTTAACTTTACCTGTCTAAACCTCCTAAACTTGACATGTCAGTATCAGAATATGACATCTCCTCATCAGAATGATGTGTGAAGCCTGGGGCACTTCAGGAGTGCTGTTTAACCAGACTAGAACATTTAGTCATAAAATGCTGCTTCAGTTTTTCAGTTTTTATTACCCCTGGTCTAGTCCAAGATCAACATCCATCTGTTTTGCTGTTTACATAGGTAATGGTGAAGAATCCAGTCCAAGAAACAGAGACACTGTTGTATGGATGTTTTAAATGAAGCAGGAAGGAGACCCAAGAAATGTAGATTTTGTACATATTCACCTATTTTCTGGATGCTCAGGATTGATATACAAGTGTTAGTGTGCATTCATGCTCATATTGCTTGTCAGTCCCATCTGGAAA
Organism: Calypte anna; assembly: GCF_003957555.1. Classification (NCBI taxonomy): domain Eukaryota; kingdom Metazoa; phylum Chordata; class Aves; order Apodiformes; family Trochilidae; genus Calypte; species Calypte anna. Next base: position 9,188,559 of record NC_044257.1, on the reverse strand, counting down.
GGCCTGGAATACTGAATCTAACAAAAAAATTTGTTCTTTGTCTTTTTTTCCTTTTTACCACTTTTTCAAGCAGAGGAGAACCACCTTTTTTCCCCTGTTTTCATCTGTGTGACAGCAACCCTAAGCAACCAAGCCACACTAAGGCACTGCATGCCAGCTTGCTGGGAACTGTGGCCAAGGGATGGTCCTCTCCTGAGCTGTCCAGTCTTGCTGGGAATGTTGGCCCATAGGAACTGCAGAAATAAGTCTGTCATCAGGAGATTTTTGCAGTCATTTAATTGCCCAAAGACAAGACATTTCATTTCTGATCTGGTTTGTCTGTTGCTTAATCTAAAACATTTTAAAGACCTTTCTGCAAGACTTGAAGCCAATCTCATGCCAAAGAGGGTGTATTTTCATTTGCCTCTGTTCTCCCCTAGGGTCTCCTTCATTAACTTCAGCTGCCTCAGCAGAGGGTAGGAGAAATGCTTTTGTGTTGGAGCTAGAAATGATAATTTTTAAAGACTGTTTTAAAACATCAGATGGGAACAGGAGTTCACAAAAAGTATTTCTGCTTTTTTTTTTTTTTAACAAACTGTTTCATAGCATATGCACCACTTAATATGGCATATGTTAACTTCAGTGTTTTAATTGATTAGCAAAGTAAATAGACGTATATAATGGGAATAATCTGTCAGTAGCATCATGAAGCTTCAGCAAGGTGCTTTCTTCAGAATCTACTTGTTTATTAGTTGTGGGGGTTTGTGATTGGATTTTTTTTTTTGTCTGTGATTGAAAAGAAATTTGATACGTTATCTACTCTGTTTTTCTTTCACCCCTGCAAGCTGCACTGTTTGGCACTGTGCAAATGAGAAATGGCTTTGCATATGGGGGGAAAGAAAGAAAGAAAGGGGTTATATGGCCTACTAAATACACAGTGTGGAATATTGTCAATGTTGCCTGGTATCCTTAAGAACAGACCTTGACCAAGAAGAAAATAAACTGTAATTAGTAACTCAAAAATTTCCAGTTAATTGGGCTAGATTGGAAAAGGCATGGGATGGAGAGGAGCAGTCCCCAGGCTTATGTTCTCTGTGGAGTTTGGATTTATAGCAATCTTTGCATGTATATTAGCCCTTGTTTTTCCAAGTAAGAGAAGAAAACTCTATTGAAGAAAAACCTGTGGAAAATTTGGTTAAGGGCATGTTTTGAAGGCTGACTTCTCTCACATGAGCTTTCCTACAGGCTATCAGCTGAGTCTTTGGGCAGATGTACTCGGCTAGGCTGGTGAGGAGTGAAGGTACCAAAGCACTAAGTTTAAAGGATTGAGAACTGTTATTTGCTTACTTGCATAAGCTGATTTTCAGTTTATTAGATGTGTCATTGTCACATGAACTAATGATTAGTAAAAACAGGCTGTAGACTGAGAATGCTGATACTATTCAATTGATACTGTTGACATTTCTGTTACCTCTAACTTCATGCTGAATTTTGCAAGTTCATTGTGTTTCAATGTTTTGCTTTACTGTAACAATGATATTCATTAGAAAAATTCAACTTAGACAACAATGTCCAGCTCTAAAAAATCCCATTTCTGTGGGCAAGCTTGCAGACTTAGAGAATCTCTGCAGGCAGGCCTCTCAAATCTGGGTATAACTCTTAAAATACAACTTATTCTTAGGTACTTCTCTGTGGACAGTTTTCCTGAGAGACACTGCCTAAACAGCTTCTGTAAAACCAATCATTCTATCTGAAGTATTTCAAAAACATCTATGACAGCCTTAGATTATTTTAGATGCAGTAGATAAGCACAGTTATTTCTTAACTTGTACATGGGATGTAGGGTTTTTTCCACAGTTTTGATAACCTTCATGCACGTAGTGGTTAACAGCTGAAAAACATTTTTTTCATTAAAACATGTCAGCAAAATATAAAAGTGTAAGTCCAGTAGGACAAAGGCTTTGGGGACTGGGACTTCTTGTTGCTACTCTCTGCATGAAGCTGACCTTGTCTGTGTTCTATAATGGAAGTTACTTCATCATTGAGCCTTGGGCCTCTCCTGAGCAAATACTGCCAATCACACTGAATTGTGCCAAAAGGCACACCAGCCATGTCATGCAGATGTGGACTCAAATGAGACCCCCAACCCTTAACCCTAACAGAAGGGAGAATTTGTTTTGTCTCAGAGTAGAAGCAAGTACATAGGTCTACAGAGCATTCTTGTTCTTTTCATTGGCTATTGGTAGGCTTTCTAGGGATTACATACACTACTCAAAATAAGAAAAAAAGGAGCTTTTATTTGTTCTCTAGATACTGAGCAAAACCCAGTCACATTCAACACATTTATTATACCTTATTGTATTAGCTGACATATAATAAAAGCTTTAAAGAAAAGGCCTGTTAATTTTGCTTTGTTATTTTGACTTTATATGTAGTTTCATGTTACATATGTGGCTTAAAAATATGAGGGATATTTGTTATAAAAGTAGCAAAAATTGCAGGAGATACAGAACTCTTCCAAGTTCAGGTTGTAGTGTAGCTTATGTCCCCAATCTAATGTGGGAAGTTTGCAAAGATCTTGCTGAACCATGTTTTGTATTTTGTTAAGCAAAATTTTGTTTGTATTTTGTTCAGACTCAAATTGCCATTTTAACGTTTTCTCTTAACTACCTTCATCAGCCACAGATCATAGGACACTGAAGATCCTGGCTAACAAAGCTAGGAAAAAGTATTTAGCAGACAATGACCGTAAGCAAATTTCAAAGACCCAGGCCAATTACAAACCATATTCTCCCTCATTCAAAATCAAGGCAGTATTTTACCTCTTCCAGGCTCTTTCTGAGCTTCCATTAGCATTACAGATTTACAGCAGCAAAAATCTCATTTGTCCCCACAGGAAAAATCCAGATTGATTTCTCAAAGTATGGTCCATTATCTTTATTGTGCTCTCAAACCCACATTTGGACTACAGTCAGTGATGTCTGCTAAGCCAGCTGAACACAAGTTCTGATGGCCATTTGACCATTAATCCTTTGGTTGGTCTATCCTATAAACACAAGGTTAGTTCATCACTAGGAATCAGCATCATCTGCATCATCTGACCTGGCCTGCTGAAGTATTTTGTCCTTCACCATTCTATCTTAGCATTGCTGCCAAACAGAAAGCCCAGAATGGGACCTTCAGTTTCAAAAGGTTCTATAACAAATCAAGAAGATCTAAGCATGATGGTTCCAGAGAAACCTCAGTCCTTTACACTGAGATATAATTTGTGTGATGATTGTCCTGGCTACAGTTGGTTTCACCTTACTATGGTGAAATGTAAAATATAAATGACTATTTAAATAAACTCATAAGAGTGGAAATTCTTCCTGCATTTTTCTTCTCAAAATGGGTTAGGAGTGTTTTTCATCAGCATCTCATAAAGTTCCATAAACCTCTCCTTCATAAATGTACCAGTTATGAGAACCGAAGATCAGTGACATGGCAAAAAGGCCAAACAGAACATGGAGCAGCAATGGTTCCACAGAAAGGTGTCGGCATATGCTGGTGAAGATGTCAATTCCTTGCAGCATTGTAATGCTCAAATTTTTTTTGAGATTCTTTCATCTTGTTTCTTTAACATCCCAATAAATGAAATAAAAATTTAAGGCAGTTTCTATATTTTTCTTAATTAGCAGATTATAATGAAGGCTTTGATTTGAATTTCAGGAGCTTAAATGTATTTTGTCATTGATTTCTATGGCTTTTGGCCCTATGAAAGCATCATGTAATTTTTAGAATTATTTTTTCCCACCATAGCAATCTAAATAGAGTGAATGTACAATAGGAGTAATTAAGAATGTGTAATTTAGTTCTTGGCAGGTGTAAACAATACTCAAAGCAACATTAAATTTAAACAATCACCAAAGAGCCATTTTCAACTCATATCTCAAGTTTGATTATAAAACATAGACTTGATTTCTTGTAAATATTTTTATTAAATGCCAGCAGGTACATTTCCTCTCACTAGCAAACCTTGACTTCAAGTTGTAGGCAAAGACATGCAGTAGTACTGTAATGGGATATCCTTTTATCTTTTTATGCCAGTTATGTGAATCTTCTGATCATTTTTTTGCTTATTATGCAAAATTTAGTTTTTCCTTGCTTTGCAAAAGAGCCATAAAAAGAGATTGATTTTTACAGATGTTTGCTATTCAATATTTTTTGCTAAATGTTTTAGATGTGGCATAGAGCTCATAATTAAGGGTTTACATTGCATAGATTGAAACTTCTTAGCACAAAACGTTTATTAGTTCATAAGTACCACAACTGCTGGTAGGTGTACTGCTAATAGGTAATTTCCTAGGTCTGTGTTGATTGCTGAGCTCAAGTTACTATTTCTGCTTCCTTAGTTTCTTCAGTACCAGGCTTACATGGAGGAGGAAGGTCTGTGTAAGCTATTTGCTTGTTATGGGAGACTGAACTTTACTACTGATACATTTCCTCATGGCTTTAAGGAGAACTGATGTGGCTTTGAATTTTCATTTTGAATATTCTTGCTTGTTTCATCCTTTTTCATAGGCCTAACAGAAGGTTTGTGCTTTAAAGAGGTTTAAGTGGAGTAAAGGCTTTTTCATAGACCACCTAGACATGCTTCCTCAGTGCAAGATAAAGTCGTATGAAATCAGTCATGTGAAATCTTCTTTCAGTGAAAACATAACAGGCTAAAAGTCAGATACCAATACATCTTAAAAACCAATGGATAAAAAAAAATTCTATCCAAGGAATGGCTGAGTGGAGTACCAAGTCCAATGAATGGACGCCTACCAAGGAGTCACTCATAATTTTTTAACGTTCTTGAAATAAAATGAGGACAAAAAAGATGGCTATAGAATAATGTTTTCCTCCCTGTTTTCCTTGCCTGACCTCTAGTTAGCTATGTCTTCATTAAAAGAACAAAACTCAGAATTTCACACCCATTTAACACCAAGTTAAGTATCACTTAACCCCTTGGTAGTGACCAAATGTATCCCCATTAAGCAGAGTTTTTGTTAGTACCATCCCAATTAAACAGCAGTCACAGCTATTCACTAACATTATACCAAATTAGTTTCCTGGGAGGTATCTTAATAAAGCAACCATCCCAATTAAGTCTGTCCTCATTAGATGGAGGATACAGTATTACTATTTTATTGTAATTGAAGAAAGGCTCATGGTCCCATTTCATATAGTTTAGCTACAGAATCATTAATAAATAGCAGTCCCAACCAATATATTAGTGCTGACTCAGAATATAATAACATTGACCTATTAAATATGGCATTTGCATGTAATCAGTGGCTTCTTGCAGTAGTTTTCTGAGCCACTGGAAGACAGAAGGATTTTGTCTTCTTGTGATGTCCTTGCTCTTCTTTGTTGACATCATCACATTTTGACTGTACAAAAAGAAGTGTTGAAAAACAGAAATTGCTGACTTAGGCTCCTTGGAGCTTTTGGAGGTGACGACTGTGATAAGCTGGAAATCTTTTGAGCTTGTGGTATTTGCAGTTTCCCAAATGTAATTCAAATACTTTGCTAGCTCTAATTTTTAGCTTTTACTCCAGTTGTTTTCTAATACAATCCTGAAAGGGTGAATTTGGACTATCTCATCTTGCCCATTTTGAGCACATATGCTAGAACTAAGTCTTTTTGGCTCAGCTGTAGCTTGAATCTAATGAAAATGACAGATAATGCAGAGCGCTGTGTGCCTGCCAAAAAAGAGGATATTTCCCATGAGATAGCACCTGGTGATGCAGAAATAGACACTATAGATTTGTGATTGGCTGGTACTTACCAGTATTCATATCTAGTCAGTATTATCAACCACACAAGATCACATCTTGGATAATAACAGCAACAATGGCATGCATAAAAAATTACTGCAGCAAAAAAGGGAAAAAAATAGATCAATTATGTCAATTATGTGGTAGCACTTTTTTCCCCTCACAGTTTCAACACTGAGAAAAGGTGGCATCTATCTCTGATCTAATTATTCACATGCTTATTCTTTTTTTCTTTCACTTTGCTCCTTTTTACACATATAAAGGATCTTCCCTTTAAAAAAAAACGAGTGTAGAATCAAACGTGCATACATTCTGTATGTGACTTACATTTTAGCAGCTGAATACTTGGCTATTTGAAAATAAAAAAGCATAAAAAGATCCTTGTGTTGGCTTTCTCTAAAGGGATATATATTGAGATGACCTTACCTGAGAGCAAAAATGCCATCAGCCAGAAAACTACCATAAATTAAACTATTTAAGCCTTTATTCTAATAAAAGGGTCCAAATTTCCAAGGTGCCCCTAAAGGGTCTCTGTTTGATGATTACAGAGCCTTCTTCTAAAGGACTACATTAAAAAACCAAAACAACAAAATAACAAGAAAAACCAAAACAGCCCTCCCTACAAAAATAAACAAAAAAACAAACAAAACCAAAAACCAAAACAAAACAACAAAATCTCCAAAACAGAAACAGTGTCAAAGGAAAAATCATCCTCCTTTTATTAGGAAGTGTTGTATAAAAACTCTGACCAGTTATGGAAGCTACAGCTCAGCTGAAATCAGCTCACCTAAGGTAAGATAATGAACAAGGTGATTCTGAAAAAGAAATACAAAATCATTAAGCAGATCTGTAGATTTTATAATGAATCATTTCAATTAGATTCAGGCAGCAGCAGATGTTAACTCATTTTGGCATGCTCAAGCTTTGAGGTTCTCAGGCTGAATTACTGTTTTTGTGTGTGTGTGTGTGTGTGTGTGGAGACTTTATGAATCTCACATTTAGAACTGTGCATGAAAAAATAGGTGATATCTAAATACAGAGCAAATGGGCCCTTCATTTGCTGATTAATGGATCAAGCCTCTCTTCTTATACCACAAGGCTTTTTTAATGTGAGAGAATGGTTCACAGAGACAAAAAGCTGGGGCTTAATGCTGCTGGTGAACCCAATTTCCATGATTTTTCTTGAGAATTCTTTACAGTAGTCCATGGAGAAAGAGGCGTTCCCATAGGTGACACAGTCTTCATGTGCTCACAAGCATGCTACATTTGCTGTTTTCAGTGGCTTTGCTGAGCAGCTGTGGGACAGTTTCACTCATCTGCTGTGCTGAGAGTATTTTTTTCTTAATATGAAAGAGGGAGCACATGAAATGTCCACCTGCATTTGCACATTTTTTAATGGTCATGGTGTACAAGTATTGTGTTAACCTAAAACAGATGCAGTGCCACTACATAGGATTTAATAGTCTTATATCACTTTGCTTTCTGCCTAGACCACCCGAATGGCCCAAGCCATCTGATTTCTGCCTTCCTTACTCTGAACCTCGCTTGCTATCATAAGGACAGTGTTTGGTTTACCCTGAGCAGCTGAGCAGATGTCTTGGTGATGGCATTGTCTGCCTCTGTACTGGAAGAGAATTTCTGCTGGCTCATAGAGCTCCTGAAAGAGCTGTCTCTTTAAGGAGTTATCTCATATTTTCAGAAATTGACTGTGAAAATTCTAAGTAATGGTGTGACATGATCACACTCACTTTCCGTAGTTAATCCTTCACTAGGGGTCAGGCGCTTTCCCTGCTCAATGAGTCATTTGATTGTCATCTACCTTGCACAAAAAAACTATGAAGCCCCAAGCACTGTCTGGTAAGGATGACAGGCAGTCACAGTGCTGAGCTCTGTGCAGGAATAACTGAGTTAGAAAAAAGCTGCTGGCACTGTAATAAAGCGTTTAATGGACAGACAGCCTCTTTTACCTTCCTTGGGGTAACACTAAATCCCTTTTTATTGTGGTTTGCACAGATGTTAGTGAGTTATCCATTTCTCTAATCATACTAGAAGTTGGCACATCCATCTTAAGTAAGAAGACCAGCCCACTCTGTTTTTGAGAGTCCTTTTTCTAATAAACTTGTGTCAGTTTCAGGTCAGTTTCACCAATACAAATAAAATTCAAACAAATAAAAAGTATATTGTCTCATGATGAGATGTATGTAATTATGTCCCTTAGGTCAGTTTAAATTTACAGAGGGAGTTACACTGCGTATAACCCCTACCGCAATCTAGATTTTCCTCCTGCTTTAAAAAATAAAACAAAACCACGGCAATATTTAGCCAATATATTGCAGTTCTGTGGTATTGTCCGTTTCAGAGCTGAATGTTCTCTACGATTCATTTTACTTTGCAATTATTTGTATATAAATGCATCATTGTGTTCTCTGAACAGTATCTTCCCTCCTCCCTCCGATAAATCTCTGTGAATGGAATCCACTTGTTTTGTTTATTTCCTCTAGAAAGTAGTGCTAACTGGTTCAGTAAATGCAGAATACCTATCTTTGTTTCTATTCCTTTGCATGGTGCTTAAGCAGCTGCATCTTCTTGTTGAAGACTTTATTTCCCTTCGAGCTTTTAGGCTCAAATGCAACACTTTTATTCATGAAATAAAGTGAAAGCTTTGATGTGAGGAGAGAGAAAAGCCCACAGCCCAGATCCTCCACTACAAGGTGCTGCATGCTTCAACTTCGAGCCTGCTCACAAAGGTCAGCTAAAGTTCAGGAAGGGATAAATGATTGCTACTTTGAGGGGGTCCCTGGTAAGCCTTGTTCTTTTTTGCACTGAGTTGATGGGTTCACAGCGGTAGCTGAATTTTGATAGATTGGCAGACACTGAAAGGAAATGCTAAATCTGCCACAGGGACTCAAACTAACTTCATTTTCTAGGGGCAAAGGGTAAAAGAGAAGGGGCACTGTTCAAGGGCAGGACATCATATGACCTGGTCAACAAAGCTACCAGTGTTGTTTGTTTGGATCCTTGCCTTGTTGTACCTGGCTTCTTAACAAAAGGCCTTACCAGCAGGGTGGGCTATCAAAATAAACATTAAAGGTTCAGGGGTTGATGCTAGTCCTTTGTGTATGTAAATTTACTGCTCTCTGGGGTCTCACTGTAAATGAGAAGGCCTGTCTCTGTTATGTTTCCTGGTAAAACACTTTTAATAAATAAATCAAAGACTATGGAACATTAACTATTTCTCACCAAAATGGAAAAAGTGTGCAATTATTTTTTTAAAAACATTTCCCATACTTGGCTATAAAAAAGAAACCTCACTCAGCATCCAGTTACCTAGAGTAAGCTGTACTCACAGTCTTTGCAAACAAAAACCCAACCTCCCAGGCTCGCTGTTGGGATTTACATGGAGCTGATGTGCTGCATGTATCTGATGTTTTATACATGCCTTGAAATAAATAAAAAAATCAAGTTAAAGGCCTTATTTCGGTAAGGTCAGTTTTATGATGGTGTATGTACAATCTAGGCTCATTTGACATCCAGTTAGTACACTCTTTTGTAAAGACTTTATTCATGAACTGAGTAATTGTGCACACAAATGCTTAATTAAGTGCATTTGTCTGGGTCATTAAGCTGGTTGTATACACAATTGTGAAAACTGTATGTTACTGCTTTTTTCTTCTTTTTAATCTTAAGTTTTCTTTGTGATCTCTAATGAAAGAATTTATGCTTTAAGTGAACAGGGAGCTGGAAATGTTTGCAAGGGAATCTGAAACCATGTGAAACCAGCTAATGTTTCAGATTTCATCAGGAACTCAAAACGCATCAGTGATTCCCCAGGTTTACAAACCATATGGTGAACCTGAGTCTAACTTTCAATGACCACAGTCTGATTTATAGTTTTCCACAGCAATTGGTCAAAAACTGTGATTTTTCCCAGGCTACAAAGGAAACTAGACAACCTTAAATGATTTGACTAAGAGTTGGGTTTAGTCTGAAGTAAGAACTCAGAAGCTGACTGGAGGTTGGCATTTCCAAAGCTTTCTGAATTGTCCAACCATTTTATCGGTTCACTAAAACTAAAAATTGGCTGCTTTACTGGCCAGATATTATTTAAACTGTTAGCTTCATCACTTTGTTTATCTTCTAAGACCCTTCGGGAAAGAACAGAAGAATGTAAATATATATTTTTCGTGTGTATGTCTGTGTGGTGTTAGTGTTGATATTTAACAACAGCACAGCTCACACAGCCTTCAGAAATCAGCCCCTGGACCAGTTTGGGTTAATTTAGCTTTGGTTCCATTTCTGGGAGTTGGAAAGCACACATTGCAGGGATTGTTTGTTTGTTTGTTTATTTTCTGTTTTAACAAGAAGCAGGTCCCAAAGCACTTCACCTCACCCAAAACAGATCTGAGAAAGAAAGCTTTCTTGGAGCACCACACCCATTTTGAGTTAAGCAACCAGGACACACCAGAGGCAATATCTATTTATTGGGGTAAACAAGACCTGGAGAGGATTAGAAGGTGATGCAGATTGTGCTCTACAAGAAGCAGATAAATGACTTCACAAGCCTTGAAAGCAGGTTGCTTTTTCCTATTTCTTTCAAAAAAAGGAGAGCAAGAGTTTTTTTGGTTTTTTGTTTTTTTTTTTTTTTTTTAAAGCCTTCAGTAAGATGTTATGTATAATACTGGAGCCAAATGCCATGCTTAAATGAAACAGGAAAAATGACTTTACTCAGCTGTACGTCCTTATATGCTGCAGGTTGAATTTCTGCTCAAGCTAGTGATTTTAATGAATTTTAGATGGAAATTTTAAATAAATTATATAGGGGGAATTTCAGAGGTTATTCTAATTTGACGTATTTTGGCTTATTCTAATTTAAAATTCAGAAACTGGGATAGAATTGAACACAACTTTTCTACAGCCAGTTCAGCTGCTCTGGTTACTAAGACTGTTGATGTGTTTGTCTGATTTCTGTACTACTGAAATGCACAGTGGTCTCCTATCTCAGTTTTAATTTTTTGATGAAGAGGGCACATCAGGATTGCCATATTTAATTGAAATGTTTTGTGGAAAGGATAAAAGCCCTGTCATGTGCAATGTAATCAGATGTTATACTCTTCCATCATTACAAAATCAGCCTTCTTCAGTGAAAAAGTACAATAAATAAGTGATGGGTAGCACTCTGGATATATCAAAGGCAATGGGTAATTTTGTCCATCTGAATTCTTCTTGATGTTGTAGCATAAGGTGTGGTCTTGAAAGATTGCCTTGCCATATCCTGGAATGTATTTTCACATCTGTTTCTCCCCAAAATAAGAGCATCTTTCTTTTGATAGATACTTCAGAGGTTAATCACATGCCTTTGGGGAGGTGTGTGTAGTTTTTCTCCAGGCAGATGTGAGGAAGCTCTTCCTGGATTGGGAACTAACTGAACAGTCTGAATATTCAGTGTTGAGCTGTAGTTAAGGTATCTTGCTCAGGACTGCTGCTGCTGTGCCCGCCTCCTTCTTGCAGCTGCTGGGCAAGTAGGAGCCCATTGGGAGCTGACTGGGGCTTGCAAATTACCATCCAGAGCTATCTGCAAGAAAGTAGTCAAGCCTCTAAATCACCAGCAATGCAGTTATTGCTGTAAGGGCAGAAATCACCATTGGAATAGTGCAGGGATGGCTGTGACCTTCAAAGCCTGCTGGAGTAACTCTATCTGCAAGAAGTCAACTTTTAGAACCCAAAAATAGGTATTTCTGTTCCATAAGATGAATCCAAATAGTCCTGCAAGAAGAGCACACGTGTTGCAGACCCCACAGTATATGCACAAACCACAGAGCTGTTGGGGTCTTCTCCTTAAGAAGTACTCAGAGCTACTGAATCTTTTTTGCCTCAAATTCTCCACTCCTAGGTATCTTAGATTTCCCCTCAATTTTTTTTCTTCAGGGGCCAAAGAGGAAAGAACCTGCTGCTTGATAGCATAACAATCTTTTAGTTTATTTAGCTCTTCTTTTAAGCTATGGTTCCAGATTTAGCTATACCCAACAAACATCACTTGCAAAACAATTCATTTTCCCTTATCCTCAGAATTTTAAGGACAGTCACAGGGCATTGAGCTAAAAGCAGAAGTGTTTTTAGAATAAAAAAAGCGTTTGGATCCAAAAGTGTTTGTGCACCTCCTTCTACCAAATGTACTTCCCTAAACACAGATCCAAAGGTCAGGACATCTCTCCTTGCTTATAGTACACTGATGGACAAGCATATCCTGAGGTAGTCAGACTTTCTGCCCTTATTATACCCAGAGTGCTTGTTCATTCCAAGAAGATTCAATACTGAATTGTGGAACTTTGATAAATATGACAAAAAGAAGACTCTTGCATTTGCTAGAAGAAATATACTGGCTTTCATTGCAATATAAATCCAGCAGGAGAAAAAGGCATAATTAATTATGTCTGAGCCAGTTCAGAAGCAGGAATGCCTAGCACATTTCCATCAATACTCTGCAACCACTCAAAACTCAAGGGGACTTTCCAAGAGCACTCTGAGGGATGTGAGAGTCCAAAATGTGGGTGCCAATTATGCATGCTGAAGTCAGAGAAGTAGCATGGCTCTGACCTCACTTTCAGCTGACCTTGTTCAGAAACAAAATTCCTGCAAAACAAGGAAGTTCTTGCAAACAGGAATAATCTTCATAATCTGAACATTCCTATTAACTGGGTGTGTTGCTATTTTATGAGTGTAAGAGGGTGCATCTTTCCCCTCTCCCTCCTCCCTTCTCCCTTCCCCCTTTGCCCTTTTTCATTTTTTTGTTTGAAGGAAGGAACAATTATTTGGAAATAGAGACCCTCATAGCTCTTCATGGTGTAGGGCTTTATGAAGTCTTTAATTGGTCTTGAATCCGTCTTTTAAAATGTGATCTTAACAAAGAGAAAGAACAGCCTGATTGGGCCAATGGATCAGGCTGTCAAATTATCCCTGTAAATTTTCAGGCACTGTTGGACAAAAGAGTAAATCAAAGAGTCAGATGAAAATAGATCTGGCATACTACTACTGAGTTCTAATTCTCTGTGTGACTAAAATTTTTGAGTGTTTTGAGTAATAACTGAGGGACACCTTCACATTCCCAATCAGGAAACCTAGTCTAAAATTACTTACTATTGGGTCCCCAGGCTTGTCCATTGCAATGAGAGCAAAATGTATGAAATACAGCGTTGTAACAAGAAAATTGACTGAATAGATTGAATAATTATTTTGTTATTTCTTGTTTAATGCATGTTTTTCTTGAATAATTTTATATTTAAATGCATTAAGATGATAATTTCTTTGGGTACTCACTATCTTTGAGTCAAACCCATAGCCCTTTTGATTGTTCTATGACAAACACTAAAAACATCTCCCTTGCAAAAGGCTCTTGACTACATTTGATCAGGATTTAGCTGAACATATTGGTAGTCTCAAGACATTCTTATGAATTCAGAAGTTGGTGTTCAAGTAGGTTTTGATATTCATTTTCCAGCTCATCATAAGCTGTATTTTTATTCTCTGCCCACAGTATTTCCTGTAATTCAACAAAGGCTTTTGTGGAAGGTTTGGAAATACTTTGGGCAATCTTGAGGTCCATTGTTTGAGGACTCTGACCTCAATGTTTAACCCAGTGGGCACACTGGTGTCTATCACTAATAAATTTTGTTCTCCTCCCAAAGTGAAAAAAATTCAGGCTGAGAATTCTTTCCCTGCATTATTGCCAGAGGAGAGACTTTTGTAGCAAATGGACTTGTATCCACAAAAGCAGTATGGAAGAGCCTGTATGCAGTAATTGTATGCACTGTTCAAAATACTTTAAATGAACTTGTTCTTACAAAGAAATAAGTTATGAAGTTAACTTTTACGTTTGTGTGTGAAAAATTAAACTATTGTCACTACTCTAAATTATCATCTATTGTTAACTTACATCAGTAAATCTTGCTTCTTTGCTAAAGAATAATGAAAAATACACTTAATTAACAGTTATTGCAAGCTTGAGGCCATTGATAACACAGTTCTCAGACTGAATTTCACAAGTGTGTTTTGTATTTGACTTGAAATTGCTGCTTTATTCTAAAGCCTGCAACACTGATGTGGGCATAACAAATTTTGTATCACAAGAAAGAACTCCCTTAGTAAATTATGTCACTGTTGGTTAAGATTAGGTTGCTACAAGCAAACAACTTAGTGCTATTTATTTTTTTTCTCCAGTGAAGAGGGTGGAGTTATGGCTCGATCCTTCTGGTTTAGCTGCTTTTAGCAAATTTATGAAAGGCTTTCTCTGTGTGCCAAATCTGACAAAATCCCACCCCTTTTGCCTCACAGCTTCAGTGTGCCAATCCATCAGAAGATTTTTTTGGGGGGTTGTAACAGTTCCCTGAGGAAAGTGACTCTGGTTAATTTCCTTGTTGTTTCGATTACAGAGGTGAT